>NC_089752.1:81445105-81745105 GCF_040412425.1 Macrobrachium rosenbergii | reverse complement strand
CCACTCGATTTCTTCGATATCGCTTCTACAAGATCGGGTCAAGCAAAATTAGCCATATTTTTCCTGTGTAAATATGTAACTATTACTAATTCATTTGTATCTGTTTTCTTTGCACATGTGTGAGAATGTCGTTATGTCAATTCTTGTGAACTTACTTTTTACATTACTTGTATTTATCCATTATAATTATTACCGAGAGTAATTGACCTCGGGTCACCTAAATTCTATTATATTCCTCTGTGTGAAGTCCGCACGCCGCTTTATAAGCGACCTGTGTTCTGAATAAACTAGCAGTACCTGTCCTCCTGCTCACTATTTGCACCTCTTAAAGTGGTGACCCCGGAGTGGTTCCCGGAGCCACTAGCGGACTCATACGGCGACGTAGTCTTGGCTCCATGAACTACCCATGCCCCTAACGGACTAAACACGGCGCTTTGACCAGCGTTCGGGCGTGCTGACTCTCGTTGGCAAATCACCAGCGTCATTAGCGGACCCACATGGCGCGCTCCCATGTGCGTATTGACGCGAGTAACCCACTCCAAGTATGACCCGCCCGCGCCCTCCCCCATGCCAAGGCTCACGTGCTCCTCCACACCGCTACCCGCTCCGCTCGCGCTGCCCATCCTGATGGAACAGACTAAATCCGCCCTCACCATAAAGCTGCTGCCCTTCACGCACAGCAGCCCATCATCATGGCTCTACAGGGTCGAGGGGCAGTTCAGACTGGCGGGACTTACTGACGGGGTGTTGCAAGCCGACGCTGTGATCAATGCCCTCCCAGAGGAGGTCTACAGGAAGCTCGTCCTGTGGGTGTCTGCCGCATACCCAGTCAGCTGCCAGCATCTAGAAACCTCTCTCGTCGAGACCTGCTCCCTGCCGGTCTCCGAGAGGGCCGCCCGCGCCCTCGACCTCGTCAACAACCCTCGGCATGACCAGAACCTCCTGGGGGCTTGGGGAGTGATCCAGGACCTCCTCACCCTTCCCAAGATGGACAGCAGTGGTAGGCAGTAGGAGATTAGCCTATCAAGGGAGATCTTCCTCCGTCAGCTCCTCCCGGAGATCCAAACCCAGATCCTTGACCCTTACACAATGCCAATCGAGGACCTGATCAGGATGGCACAGCAGCTGATGGACTCCACAAGGGCAGCGGCGGCATCCACGCCAAGACACCCCATCAGTTCCTCCAGCTGGAGGATAACGTGGAGGAGGAGATAAGTGCCGTCACCAAGAGACGGCCAGCATACCACCACAAAAAAAACCACCGGGGCCTTGCTACTACCACCAGCGGTATGGCAAGGGCGCCCGGAACTGCCAGTCTCCCTGCTCTTTCTCCCATCCAAAAAACGGAGGGGGCGGCAGCCAACAGAACAGGCTGCCATGGCAGCAGAGGAACCCAGGAGCCCAAAACCATTAGGCTTCTACGTCCGTGACACTGTCTCCAGCAGGATGATGTTGGTCGACACCGGGGCCATTCGATCAGTGTTCCCGCCATCCAGAGAGGACTGCCAATGCCCGCCGGACCCTGCTGCCTTCCTGATGGCCGCCAACGTGTCCCCCATCCTCTCCTATGGCACTAGGCTCCTGTCGATCTCCATCCTTGGCAGGAGATATACGTGGAACTTCATTGTCGCGGATGTGAGGACCCCACTCCTCAAAAGATTTCGCCTTGCCCACTTTAGGCTGGCAGAACGACGCCGGTCGATTATCAGCGTCTATTAGACACTGACTGAGTGCCAGTCCCTCCCCTGGCGCTGGGCCCCAGCGTGCCTACCATCTAATCCGTCGCCCCACACCAGTACTCTTGTCCAGCTGCTGAAGGAGTTCTTGTTTCAATTTTCGAACTGCACCAGGTCCCCCAGGGCCCCAGCAAAGCACGGAATCTACCACCACATTAAGACAAAGGGCCCCCACAACAAATGCAAAGTTCCGGAGGTTTCCACCTTGGTGCCTTCAGGAGGCCAAGGACACTTTTGCCAAGATGGAGCGAATGGGCTTATGCAAGAAGGCCTCCAGCCCATGGGCCTCTCCCCTCCACATGGTGTAGAAACTGGATGGCTCCTGGAGACCCTGCAGCGACTACAGGCGGCTCAACCTCGAGCTACCATTGAACCAGATCACTACCTCCTACCAAACATGTTGGGAAGATCTCAAGGCCTAACTTTAACGGGCCAAAATATTCTCCAAACTAGACCTTTAAAAATCTTACTTCCAGGTACCAGTTGCTCCAGAGGATATCTGAAAACCGCCATCATCATGCCATTTGGGTCCTCGTCTTTGCATTCTCCACCATCGGCCTGAGGAAGTGGGGCAACCTTCCAGAGACTGATAGACAGCATCCTTTGGGGACCTGAACTTCGTCTGTTACATGGACGTTATTCTAATTTTTTTCCAGATCCCCAAAGAGCACCTGCGACACATCCGGACAGCCCTGCAGTGCCTGCAGGAGAACAGCCTCGTCGTCAGGTTCGATAAATGCACCTTCGGCATCGAAAAAGCTGACTTCCTGGGCCACGAGATATCCCTGGAGGGCATGCGTCCACAAGCATCAAAGGTCGCAGCCGTCACCAGGTTCCCCACCCCTACCTCCATCAAGGTTGAAACAAGAATTCCTCAGGATGGTCAAATTACAGAAGGTTCATCCCCGGTCACATAGAATGAGAATGGCGAGATCCTGAAGGGCCAACCTGAAGTCCATTGAGTTTGGGGACCCAACCAGCAGCAGGCCTTCTCCTGATGAAGGATTCCCTTATTGAGGGCAACTGCCCACTGGCCAACCAGGACCCCAATGCCCCCTCTAGTTGACGACGGATGCCAGCAACATCGCCTGTGGGGCCGTCCTGGAGCAGTTCATCGCCGGAGCCCCCCAGCCCATTGCCTTCTTCAGGAAGAAGTCCAACCCCGCATAGTCCCAGTACAGCACTTTCAACAGGGAAATATAAGTGTTCAAAAAGGTGAGCACATCACTTCAAGTTCCTCCTGGAAATTTTCTTACTAATCCTTCACAATCTGGACAGACCACCAGCCGCTGGTCCACGCCTTCACAAAGCAGGGAGACACATGTTCTTCCAGGCAGCAGTAATCTTGCCATCATGGAGTTCACCTGCACAATCAAGTACCTCCCGGCAGGAAGAACCCTGTAGCAGATGCCCTCTCGGGATCGAGCTCAATGCGGTGCAGCTCGGGATCAACTATGAGGACCTCGCCCGGGAGCAGACCACTGACCCAGAGACCCCAAATACACCGCATTTGTCATCATGTCCCTTAACTGGAAGGATATACCATTTCGCCCTGGGGGACCAAAACTGCTGTGCAACCTAAGCACCAGCCAGCCTCGCCCTCTGGTACCTGCCTCCCACCGCCGTTTGGTGTTCGATGTCATCCACGGGTGTCCCACCCTCTGTCAGGATGAAGGTAAGCTGCTGGCAGAGAAGTTTGTCTGGCATTATTCGGAAGGATAATAAACGGCCTTTAAAGACAGTGCATCCTGTGCCAAACCAGCAAGATAGGGCCACACCGAGACAGGGTAGGCAAGTTTCTCCAGCTGGGGAGGCGTAGGCCCCCTTCCCCCATCAGGCGGGGCCAGATACCGCTCAACCAGGTCGCCTGAAGCAACACCCATGCAGGAAGCTACCGCCAGTGCGTACACTGAGGGCATCCTCTCCAGCTGGATCAGCCGGTTCGGTGTCCCGGACCACATAACCACCGACAGGGGCCCGGCCTTCCTGTCCGAAAAGTGGTCTGCCCTGGCATGCTTGCTGGGGGACATCTCACCACACCACCACCGCCTACAACCCCGCAGCCAACGGATTGGTGGAGAGATTCCACAGGTCCCTGAAGGCGTCCCTCATGGCCCGCTGCACCGCTGAGGATTGGAGGTACCAGCTGCCTTGGGTCCTCCTCGGGCTGAGAACCGCCCCCAGAGCCAACGGCGACCCATCCACAGCGGAGAAAGTCTACGGGGAGCCCCTCATAGTCCCGGGCGAACTAGTCACGGAAGATTGTCACAACCCGTCAGTCCAGAGGCTCCGCGACATAATCGGGAAGTTCGGCCCCTGCCAGCAAACGTATACCGACAGGTCAACTGCCCTGATGCCTCCCGGCTTGTCCTCCACCACCCACATCTTCATCAGGGACGATGCCCTCCGCCCGCAACTAACCAGGCCCTACAGGGGACCCTTCCACGTGCTTGAGAGGAACAACAAAGCCTTCCGCCTCGCCCTGCACGGGAAGGATGACTGGGTGTCGATCGACCGCCTCAAGCCCGCCCTCCTGGAGTAAATAGCAGACGGCACCACTCAGCGCCCTCCTCAAGAGCCACCGCCTCTGCAGCCGAGCCACCTCAAAAGAAGGACGTGGTGCCGCCCCTGAAAGCAACCAGCCACACCCACAGCCAGCTACTCCCACTCACACCGCACCCCCCCAGCTCACTTCGCGGAGCCGCGGCACTCTCCAACGTCCCAGCGGATACCTGGATTAATCAGACGTTACCCACGTCTTGTGGGGGGAGTATTTGTAAAGTCCCCACTAAGTGAGTCTTCTATGATGAACGACCCGTTTTCTTCAATACCACTCCTATAGGAGCGGGTCAAGCAGGATCAGCCATACTGAATCAACCATGCTTATCTATGTAAATTTGTACCTGTTACTAACTTATTTTGCATGTTTCTTTTGCACATGTATTAGAAAATTGTTAGATCAGTCATTGTCCATTTTCTTTTAACACAGCTTGTATTTATCCATTGTAATTAATTTCGAGAGTAATTGACCTCAAGTCACCAAGATTCTATTGTATTCCTTTGTGTGACATCATATAAACGGCCTGCGTCCTGAATAAAGTAGCAGTAACTTTTCTCCTGCTCATTATTTAGCACCCCTTAAAAGCATAAAGCTGCCGCCTTTCACCCATCAGAACCCAGCGTCCTGGCTCTACAGGGTTGAGGGGCAATTCAGGGTGGCAGACTTGACCGACAAGGTGTTGAAGGTTGACATCGCCATCAACGCCCTACTGGAGGAGATATACAAGAAGGTTGCCCCATGGTTGACGACAATGACGAGTCCTGCCACCTTCCAGGAGTTTAAGGCCACTCTTGTCGAGACCTGCTCCCTGCTGGTCTCCGAGAGAGCCGCCAGCGCCATTGACCTTGCCATCAACCCCTGGCAGGACACGAACCTCTTGGAGACATGGCATGTCCTCCAGGACCTCCTCCCCGAGACTGGCAGCAGCAGCAACCGCAAAGAGATTAGCCTGTTGAGGGAGATCCTCCTGCGGCAGCTATCCCAGAGGTCCGTGGGCAGATCACAGAACCATACACCCTGCCGGTCGAGGACCTGATCAAAGTGGCGCAGCAGCTGACGGACTCCATGAGGTCAGCGAAGTGGGCGTCCACACCTGCAAACCCTATCAACTGCCTCCAGCCAGAGGACCCCACCACAGAGGGCATCAGTGCCATCGACAGGAGGAGGCCACCCCACCAGCAGAAGCAGGAAAGGCCGGGGCTTTGCTATTACCACCACAGGTTCAGCAAGTCTGCCCGAAATTGCGAAGCCCCCTGCCTTTTCTCCCCCCCAAAAAATGGGCAGCCACCCTCACAGGCCGCCATGGCAGCAGCATCTGAAACACCCAGGGGCCCCGCACCAGTAGGCTTCTACATCCACGACGCTGTCTCCAGCAGGATGATGCTAACTGACACTGGGGTTATGCGGTCAGGGTTCCCGCCTTCCAGAGAGGACCACAGACGTCCACCGGACCCGGCTGCCTCCCTGACAGCCGCCAACGGGTCCCCCATCCTCTCCTACAGCACCAGGCTCCTGTCGTTCGCCATCCTTGGCTGGAGGTACAAGTGGAACTTCATCGTTGCGGATGTTTGGACCCTGCTCCTGGGTGCAGACTTCCTTGCCCACTTCGGACTGGCAGTCGATGTCGGCTGCAAGCGCCTGCTGGACACCGAGTCCTGCCAGTCCCTGCCCTTGTCGCCGGGCCCCAGGGAGCCCACAATCTGTTCTGTCGCTCCCCACCAGTACGGCTCCCTCCTGAAGGAATTCCAGGAGGTGTTCAAACCCGAGCTTCGTCAGGTGCCCAGGGCCCCTGCCAAACACGGGAATATCATCACATCAAGACAAGGGGGCACCCGACGCATGCAAAGTTCCAAAGGCTTCCCCCACAGCACCTTCAGGAGGCCAAAAAGGCCTTTGCCAAGATGGAATGGATGGGCATATGCAAGAAGGCTCCCAGCCCATGGGCCTCCCCCCTTCACATGGTACAGAAAGCAGACGGCACCTGGAGACCATGCGGCGACTACAGGTGACTCAACCTCACTACAGAACCCGACCACTACCCTCTGCCAAACATGCAGGATCTTACGGCCTCCTTTCATGGGGCCGAAATATTCTCAAAGTTAGATCTCTTGAAATCATATTTTCAGGTACCAGTAGCTCTAGAGGACATCCCCAAAACCGCCATCGTTATGCCTTTTGAGTCCTACGTCTTCACCTTCACCTTTGGCCGGAGGAACATAGGGGTGACCTTTCAGAGACTGATGGACAGCATCCTGGGGGACCTGAACTTCTGCGTCTGCTACGTCGATGATATCCTAATTTTTTCTAGATCCACAAGGAACACCTACGGCACATCCGGAAGGTCCTGCAGTGCCTGTAGTAGAGTGGCCTCATCGTCAGGTTCGACAAGTGCACCTTCGGCGTCGATAAGGTGGAATTCCTAGGCCACAAGATATCCCCAGGAGGCATCCGCCCAGTTTCATCGAAAGTCGAGGCCGTCGTCAGGTTCCCCACCCCTGCCTCCGTCAGGGCCGTACAAGAATTCCTCAGAATGGTCAACTACTACAGGAGATTCATCCCGGGGATCATGCACACCATGGGTCCCCTGACGGAGATCCTCAAGGGCTGTCCGAAAACCTTGGAGTGGGCCCTCGACCAGCAAAGGGCCTTCTCCCTGACGAAGGCCGCCCTTGCCAAGGCAACAGCTTTGGCCCACCAGGACCCCAGCACTCCCCTCCAGCTGACAACGGACGCCAGCAATGTCACCTTCGGGGCCGCCCTGGAGCAAGTCGTCAACGGAGTCCCTCAGCCCAGCACCTTCTTCAACAGAAAACTCAGCCCCACTGAGTCCCGCTACAGCAACTTCGACAGAGAACTCTTTGCAGTGTACCACGGTGTACGCCACTTCAAATTCCTCCTGGAGGGCACGTCCTTTACAGTTTGGACGGACCACCAGCCGCTGGTCCACGCCTTCACAAAGCAGGGGGATGCATGGTCCTCCAGGCAGCAGCAGCACCTCGTGGCCATCGTGGAGTTCACCTGCACCATCAAGTACCTCCCCGGCAGGAAGAACCAGTAGCCGACCCCTCTCGAGGATTGAAATTGACGCAGTGCAGCTTGGGATTGACTACTAGGATCTCGCCTGTGAACAAGCCACTGACCCAGAGACTCCAGCTTACCACACTGCCATCATGTCATTGAAGTGGAAGGACATGCCCCTCGCCCCTGGAGGGGCAACACTGCTGAGCGACGTAAGCAATGGCCACCCCCGCCACTGGTGCCTGCCTCCTGTCGTCGGCTGGTCTTCAACGTCATCCACGGACTGTCCCACCCCTCCGGCAGAATGATGGCCAGGCTACTGGAGGAGAAGTTCGTCTGGCACGGCATACAGAAGGACACAACGGCCTGGGCAAGGCAGTGCATACAGTGCCAGGCCAGCAAATTAGGGCAGCCCACCGAATCGGGGGTGGGCGACTTTCCCCAGCTGAGGAGACGTTTCGGGCACATCCACGTCGACGTAGTGGGTCCTCTTACCCCATCAGAAGGAGCCAGGTACCTTCTAACAGTCCTTGACCACTCCACCAGGTGGCCTGAAGCTACGCCCATGGAAGAAGCCACCTCCAGTGCGTGAGCAGAGGCCCTCCTCTCCAGCTGGTTCGGTGTCCTAGACCATATAACTCCTGTCCGAGCTGTGGACTCCCCTGGCATGCCTGCTGGGGACCACTCACCCCAGCACCACCACCTACAACACCGCAGCCAATGGAATGGTGGAAAGGTTCCACAGGTCCCTGAAGGCAACCCTCATGGCTCATTGCACCTCCGAGAACTGGAAGTACCAGCTTCCCTAGGTCCTCCTCGGGCTGAGGACTACCCCCTGAGCCAACGGCGACCCATCCGCAGCAGAGAAGGTCTTCAGGAAGACCCTCGTAGTCCCGGGGGAACTCATTATAGAGGACCAGAACGACTTAACAACGCAGAGGCTCCACGACAGGGTTGGGAAGTTTGCCCCCTGCCGGCGGACATATACTGACAGGACGTCCCCTTTCATGCTTCCCGGTCTGTCCTCCGCCACCCACGTCTTCGTCAGGAACGATGCCGTACGTCCACCCTTAACCAGGCCCTACAGGGGGCCTTTCCTTGTACTTGAGAGAAACAAGAAAGCATTTTGGGTGGCTGTCCACGGGAAGGAAGACTGGGTATTGATAGACTGCCTCAAGCCTGCATTCCTGGAGGAAGATGTTGGGGGCACTTCCCAAAGCCGCCCACAAGAGGTGGCACCCCCACAGCCCGCCCCGTCTGCAAGAAAACCTTGTGGGTGCCCCCAGAAGGCCCTGGGTCCAGGCAGGAGGGCAACCCAACACACCCATCCACAGGGCACCGAAGAAGACGAACACTAGCCCAGCTGGCATTGAGAAGGCGGGGCCACCTCCATCGCCCCAGCAGATACCTGCTTTGATCAGACGTTACCTACATCTTTGGTGGGGAGTATTGTAAAGTCCCCGCTCAACGGGTTCTCTATGATGAACATCCAGTTTTCTGCGGTGCCTTCACAGCCGACCTAAGGTCGCACATACACAATCTTATTATCATTATTGTGATTTGTATATTTATTACTTGTTCATTTGTCCTTATACCACATATATGTGTCAGAGTATTTTTATGTCCAACCAGCTATTGTTAATCATCATGTTTTCTATATGTACCTGTCCTGTTTTGTGTAGAGAAATAGTTTGACCTCAGGTCACTTGTAAATTTTTGTACTTGCGGTCTCTGCATATACGCAGATGTCCGCACGCCGCTTTATAAGTGGGTTGCTTCATCAATAAGTCAGCAGTACTTGTCTTCCTGCTCATTATTTCGCACCTCTCTCACAAAGCTACGCACTCTCCATGTCATCACCTCCCCAGCCAAATCGTTCATTTTAAAGTCAAGACCCGGTTCCTTTAGTATGCTAAATTAATCCCTTCACATTTTTGCCATCCGGGCCTTGATATAGTTAATGTTCATTTAAAGTGTAGCCTGATTGTTCGGAAATAAGTTTTGTGTAAAATTGTAGCTTTTAGAGGCTTATATTTTCCAGTTTTATGGGGTTTTGTATAGCTTTCAGTGTTGTGTCTTGTACCCAACTGCTTGGTCCTTGTGTGTTAATGTATGTTAAATTTAATTAGTCTATTTTTTTAAAATAAAATTGTAAAACCCTGCCTGATCCTGATGGACCTTCGCTTTGATGTTTCCTGACCATCCCAGTCCCATGCCATCAGGGACTTAGAACCTTCCCAGTCGTGGGGAAAAATTCACGACCGTAATATCTGCACAATCACCAATTCGCGCATTCATGACTGACCGTCTATTTGCCGCATAAGTCTTCGATATTGTCTACCATACCTCTGGTGAGATCATAAAGGTCACCTTGGATTTTTCCCGGAAGTTATCGAGTCTGGCTTTTCATTAAAAATACCGGCATCCTTTGCTTCAAGTGATTATTGAGCCTTTCTGTGAACCTGTTTCCTCTTCCAAGGCCTTGTTAAGTGTTTTTAAATTATAACTGATAACCATATACTCTTCATTACCTTCTTCGTGTATCTACAAAGTTTATATTTTGATAAAAGATAATTTTCCGTGATATCTTTATCTTTGATTTTTTCCTTAGCATATCAGGAAGAGTAAACCGGATATTAAGTGCTTGTTTGGCTTCTGTTAACAGCACTCCTCTTTAAAAGTAGACTATAATGATGTAGTCTTCTGCTGTCTCATCTTTATTACAATGCCGCCAGCTCAGAGAATTTTCAGTCTAGCTAGAATAAGCTGCTCTATGAGCAAAACCCCGTGCTGGTATAGGGCCAGTTTAGACTATAACAACAGAAACTCTTTCGTGAAACTTTGGAATGGCACTGGTGCATTGTCCTCTCTAATGACCAGTGCTGCATCGTTCACTTTCTATGTGACGTAGGTTAGAAAAAAGTTTAAGCCCCTTTTTTTTGTAATAATAGGGAGAAATTTTTATTTTTTTCAGACTCCTCACTGACTGTGGATCCACGGAAATTTTCTTTTGTCTCCTTTAACAATTGATCTTAAAATGCTTTCTCAAACGGTTATTCCAACTCTAAGTTAAAATTTTAAATTCTCTACTAGGTGCAATGAAGATCATGAATTTGTAAATTGTAATGAAGTATTGCATATTGCTTTGTAATTTCATATGCTTATACTGTTATACTATTGTGGAAGTTTGAATTTTATAACTATGTGGGCTGTATGTTTGTAAAGTCCCCGCTAAATGGGTTTTCTGTGAAGAACCTCCCATTTTCTACGGTGCCTTCTCACCTGACCCTAGGTCAGGGCAATCAGCCCTATTTTTACTATATAATTGTACATTCATTACCTGTTCATTGTTGCCCTTGTATATTGTGTATGTGTCAGAGTATCTTTGTGTTTAATCTACTATTTTTATTGTCACGTTATCCGTATGTACCTGTCTTGTTTTGCATAGAGAATGATTGACCTCGGGTCACTTGTATGTCTTTGTACTGACGTCTGTACGGCGCTTTATAAGAGGGCTGCTTTCCCAATAAACTAGCATTACGGGATGCTCGAGGAGCAAGAGCCCGTGCTGGCACAAGGCCAGCTAAATCTAAAACAACAACAAATCAATAAACTAGCAGTATTTGTCTACCTGTCCTTTCTTTCACGCCCTCTCACATGTTCATATGCTGCTTCGTATTTAAGGGCCTGTTTTTCTTTTCTTACTCTTTCATAGGTAGTGCTGTAAAATGAGTCAAATAAAGCATTGATGCTCTGAAATATTTGACTATCATTCACCACAATTTATTTGATTGAACACCATGGACAGTATTCTTAGACCCACTCGATCTGAAGGTCCAAAATAAACATCTGCTGACAAATTGAGTAATTGGCACAGCACTCTTCTTAGTTGCATTGTTGCTCTTACAACTACCAATTCGCCTAATAAGCTCTGCATCCTAATCAACTATGTATCCCCAAAAGTTTACTCTCTCATATTAAACAGCATGACATTTGAAGATGCGAATATATTCTAAAATCTGCTTACGTCAAACCCACCTACACCATTCTTTGCCTGCCATGTGCTAACTACTTCAAAGCAGTGAGCAGTAAAAACCATAGATCACTTACTGCAACACTAAAGCACTTGACACAAGATTGTCAGTTTGAAACTTTCTCTGTAACCCAACATGGTGACCAAGAATTTCGTGATGATTTTATCATTGGATCAGCCTCTCCTGCTATATATCAGTGTCTGCTTGAAAGTTCAGAATTGATATTAGAGGCAACTGTAACTATGTAAGGTGTCAAAGAAACGAGCAGGTAAAAGTTACTGCTACTTTATTACAGATCCAGGCAGTTTATATAGCGGCTGACTGGCGCCAGCCCGCGAAAGACAATGGAATTGACTGTGACCTGAGGTCGAAAAACAATAAACAATAATATGCAGTGAACGAGTACAAATTACAATACAAAACATACAGAACTTTCAATATGGATACAGTCTTGATGCCTGTAAATGAAGAAACATATGATACACAATGCGTGACATTTGTATAAATACGTATAAAGTAAAAATGGTTAAAATTGCGTGACATGGCATGTTTTAGGCGTGACTAATTGAGTTTGAAGAAAATGGAAAGTCACCAAAGAAAACATGCTCAGCGGAGACTTAGTTAATGGCGCCGCTGAAACACTACGCTGGCGTCGATGTGGTGACTTTACAACTACACTAGAAATCTGGAGATGGCTCAATAGAACCAGCTTCCTACAATACTTGCCCAAGCATCGTAGCTCAAGCTAACGTGAAAGTATCAGAACCTGCTGCTAGGGAAGGACAACCTCCTTAAAGAACAGGTCAGGAATTGTGTCACGTTTCCTAGATGAGAAAGGCATCCAAGACATAAATGCCCAGCTAAAAATCTGTATCGTCTATCAGGCAGGAAGGCAGGTAATTTTTCTAAAGTGTATTGCAGCTCTGGTAGAGACAACTAGGCAATAATGTAAGTTCTGCCTTCATTGCTGTAGCCTCACATGGTTTTTATTTTCAATGCTCACTGGTGACTGCAGAAGTAAATAATGCAAAACTTGCAGCATTGGCAGATAGTGGAAGCCCCACCAACTTTATCAAGTCCAATTTTGCTAGATATCTGGACCTCAAAGTCGTCATCAAAAGAAGTGGTTACCATAGTATTTTCTCGATTATCAGGTTACACTTGTGGGCATGTAAGGATGGTATGGAGTGACATACCGGCTGGGTGTTGTCTAGTTGTTGGTGGTTCCTTACTGAATGACTGTACATGTTGTTGTTGTTTTAGATTTAGCTACAGAAGGCTCTTCTTCTAGAGAAGCCCGTAACTATATGTTGATGATGAGTCTGTGAGATGGGTAGGTTAATGCTTTATTATGATACATGAAAGTGATTTTGGTGGGGTGAAAATTTGAAATGAAAAGGTTTAACAGGCACAACTCTTTGACATGACAAAACAGAATCTTAAGTTGTTTGGCTGGACGAATCTGTGTTTTTGCTACAGGTAATGTTTCGGACATCTGTGTTTGTCGGCAGACAAACAGATGGCGATTGTGAGAGACATAATAAACATAAAATTATAAAACATATATCAATGGAAAGGTCATGAAATTCCACATATGGCCAATTGCATGAGATTCGAGACAGATTAGTGAATACAAAGCAGTAGCATAATATATGTGAAATGGCAAGACATTTGGCTTCTTCACAAACAGAAACATACATACAGTTTGATACAGAAGATTCGGTGGAACATTATGAGTACATGATTGGAATGCTTGCATGGCAATGAAAGTAGTGGTGATTGTAAATAAATCGAGACAACAATGGTTAGGGAGAAACAGACGGAAATATTGTATGCTAGAGGTTGCGTTCCTTGAGAGAGAGAGAAAATGGGATGCTCTTGCTTTTGTCTTGTTCCCTCCGATGGATGACGCATACACATGTGCGGCCTCTTACAGGCATAGCTCCACTGGTGTCAGGGTTAATCAAATTGCACAAATCTGCAGAATTCAGGTTCAGTGTAGATTATTCTGCTATTTTCACCCACTTCACATATCTGGACGCATTTCCAACGCCAGAAATATCTGACATCGTACGTGAACTCTCCAAATACAAGCTCTTCTTTAACTGGATCTAGAGTATACTTACTACCAGTACCCAATATGCAAGGATGAGACAAAGTGCCCTGCATTCAAAGCAGGTGAGTAGCTTTATCAGTTCACTATCTCACATTTAGACTGACAAACTTTGTTACTGTGGTAGTGGGTTAATGTAGCTTTTCTTTAGCAACATTCACTGCAGGATGTGATGTCCCTGCCTATATGAGTTAGGGTGAAAGAGACTCTTTAGCCCTGCCAGGCAACTCTTCCAGGAGAAGGACACTCCAAAATCAAACCAGTGGGTGGAAGGGAATCTTCAGCTTTGGTAGGCCACCCTTCTAAGAGAAGGTTACTCTAAATACAAACCTTGTTTTCCAACTTTGGACTGGGCCAAAGCCATAGTACCATGGTCTTCCAGGGCCTTGAGTTCCCTTACTTGAGGGTACAATCAGGCATTTTTCCTCTTTTTTGTTCACTTTTCTGTTTCTCTGAAAAGTGCAGGGCAGGCTCATGAGAAAGCAAAAGTCGCTTGGTGGATTATCAGGAAAGCACCTTCTTCTTTACCCAATCTTTTCCCTCTAGGCTTTTCATAATTTCTAAATCAGTCCTGACTGTCATCCCCTAGTTGTTGTGGCAAACCTGGCAGGTTTTTTTATGTGCCTTATGGGTGTGCCGGCTCCACTTTATCGACCAGTTGCTTCCAGAGTTTTTTCAATGATATGGTTAGGTTTATTTTTATACTTACAATATAATTTTTGTAAATAGTATAAATATAGTTATTTTTGATTGCATTATTATTGTTTAAGATTCTGTTGTTTTTTATTATGTTGCTCTTGTTATGAGTCTGTCTATTAGTTTTGCTATTAATTTTATGTTGTTAATTTTAATTTTGTCGGGAGACATTGAGCTGAACCCTGGGCCTGCTACTCATTATAGTAAGAAAAATTGCAGAGTACTTTACTGAAATATTTAGGGCTTAAGGTCAAATTTTTCATCTCCAGAGTTGTGCCAATAACTGTGATTTGATGTTTTTATGTGAGACACTTGTAAACAGTAAAAAGTCAAAGGTTAAGTTTTTAATCCCAGGGTTTGATGGCCCAGGTTTTATTTATTATCGTAACATCCCACATGCACAAGGTATTGCTGTATATAGTAAATCCGGACAACCTATATATCGTCACAAAAACTTAGAGTGCAGTTTCCATGAAATTCTTTTGCTTTAAGATTTTCAGTAAGTTCTACAATGTATACGTATTTGCTGTTTACTGATTCTATATACGTCTGTCTCTTGCAGGAAATTGGTATGGCTCAGCCACAGGGTTCTAAAGCTTCATTCATTATTTGTGGAGACTGCAATGCAAAGCACAGCGAGTGGCCTAATTCCAATTCCACAGATCAACATGGCCATTCAGCTCTTGAGTTGTTTGCATCCTCCGATTTTGTCAAGCTGATTGAGGAACTCACGCATATTTCTGGTAACAGATTAGACCTCCTATTCACAAATGCTCCAGCTATTGTCAATTCCAAGGTCTGCAAGTATATAGGCACTTCCAATCCCTGCACCATTGAGATGGACATATCTGTCAATCAGTATATTCTTAATTGCACCATTGGAAAAGTGGTATGGCTAAAATCTAGAGCTAGTTTGGACTGCATTATTGAACCATGTCAGGCACAATATTTCAAATACTATATCAGATCTAGATCACAAGAAGAAGTTCACTTAAATGCTGATGGCTATTTTAATATGACCCTAGACAGGTCATTAAATTCAGGACAAATGACCAGCCATGGTTTGGTGATACTTGCAGATGAGCTTACCATGACAGACCAAATTCAACACATGAGGACAAAATCATTCACGTGGAAATTGCACCATTCTCATTGAGTCGCACTGTGCTGAAAATAGAATTTAATATATACTGTAGCTGAAAGAAATTACAATAATTCCTTAAAGGGAAAAATTACTCAGCCTTAATTGTGGTGGACCAATAAAAAGAGTGAAGAGGACCAGTGACAGAGCAATGGTTGTGAAATTGTACCTAGATGGAAAAATAGTCCACATCATGAGTGGTTATACCCCTCAAGCAAGATGTGATGAAGTTGAGAAAGTGGCATTTTGCCAGGAAATAGACCGACAGTTGAGTGAAATACCAGCAGAAGACAGATTAATATTGGTGTTGATATGAATTGACTTGTAAGAATGACCAGAGAGAGTATAGAGAGGTTGCATGGTGGCGGAGGGTGGGGGGGCTGGAGAGAGAAATGACAAGGGAGAGAGAGTTGTGGACTGCTCAGCGTCATCTGATTTAACTATTGTCAACATCTGGATTAAAAAGAAAGTAAATCAGTACACTACATACAAGAGTGGAGCAAGATAAAGTCATATTGACTTCCTCATGTGCAGATGATCACATCTGAGGAAGTGAGAAATTGTAAAGTTATAAATGGAGAGTGTGTGGCAGCACAACACAGGGTGGTGATAATGGACTTGGAAATAAGGAGCACAGTAAAAGGCAGGCCTGCACATGTCTCACCAAAAATCAAATGGTGGAAGGTGACACAAGAGAAGGAAGTGGGGTAGGAATTTAAGGAGAGAGTGCTGAGGGAAGTTAGATTGCTAGAGGGAGTGCAAGAATGGTAGAATCACAACAGTAAGGTGATAAAGAGAGTGGGTGGAGGGGTGTTGGGAAAGACATCTAGAAAGAAACCTCCTGACAATAAGGAACCCTGGTGGTGGAGTAATAAAGTGGAAGATGTGGTGAAAGCCCAAAAAATGCAAAAAGCTCTGGAAGAAGTATGGACAGCAAGAGGATAAGGAGAGTACACAAAACAGTGAACAATAAGAATGGCACAGGTAAAAATAGCACAGTAAGAATGGCACAGGTAAAAATAGCACAGTAAGAATGGCACAGGTAAAAATAGCACAGTAAGAATGGCACAGGTAAAAATAGCACAGTAAGAATGGCACAGGTAAAAATAGCACAGTAAGAATGGCACAGGTAAAAAAACATAAGAATGGCACAGTAAAAATAGCACAGTACAGATGGCACAGGTAAAATAGCACAGTAAGAATGGCACAGGTAAAAAAAAAGTAAGAATGGCACAGGTAAAAATAGCACAGTAAGAATGGCACAGGTAAAAATAGCACAGTAAGAATGGCACAGGTAAAAATAGCACAGTAAGAATGGGTATTTTGTAAAAATAGCACAGTAAGAATGGCACAGGTAAAATAGCACAGTAAGAATGGCACAGGTAAAAATAGCACAGTACAGAATGGCACAGGTAAAATAGCACAGTAAGAATGGCACAGGTAAAAATAGCACAGTAAGAATGGCACAGGTAAAAAATAGCACAGTAAGAATGGCACAGGTAAAAATAGCACAGTAAGAATGGCACAGGTAAAAATAGCACAGTAAGAATGGCACAGTAAAAATAGCACAGTAAGAATGGCACAGGTAAAAAATAG
Organism: Macrobrachium rosenbergii; assembly: GCF_040412425.1. Lineage (NCBI taxonomy): Eukaryota > Metazoa > Arthropoda > Malacostraca > Decapoda > Palaemonidae > Macrobrachium > Macrobrachium rosenbergii. The sequence goes on along the minus strand of NC_089752.1, from coordinate 81,728,211 downwards.
CACAGTAAGAATGGCACAGGTAAAAAGAGCACAGTAAGAATGGCACAGGTAAAAATATACAGTAAGAATGGCACAGGTAAAAGAGCACAGTAAGAATGGCAGTAAAATTAGCACAGTAAGAATGGCACAAGTGAAACTATCACAGTAAGAATGGCACAGGTAAAAAAGCACAGTAAGAATGGCACAGGTAAAATAGCACAGTAAGAATGGCACAGGTAAAAAGAGCACAGTAAGAATGGCACAGGTAAAATTAGCACAGTAAGAATGGCACAAGTGAAAATAGCACAGTAAGAATGGCACAAGTGAAAATAGCACAGTAAGAATGGCACAGGTAAAAAAAAGCACAGTAAGAATGGTACAGGTACAAAAATAGTACAGAATAAGAATGGCACAGGTAAAAATAGCACAGTAAGAATGGCACAGGTAAAAAGAGCACAGTAAGAATGGCACAGGTAAAATTAGCACAGTAAGAATGGCAAGTGAAGTGAAAATAGCACAGTAAGAATGGCACAGGTAAAAATAGCACAGTAAGAATGGCACAGGAAAAATAGCACAGTATGGCACAGTAAAAATAGCACAGTAAGAATGGCACAGGAAAAAAAATAGCACAGTAAGAATGGCACAGGTAAAATTAGCACAGTAAGAATGGCACAGGTAAAAGAGCACAGTAAAGAATGGCACAGGTAAAAATAAGAAGCACAGTAGCACAGTAAGAATGGCACAAGAAAAATAGCACAGTAAGAATGGCACAGGTAAAAATAGCACAGTAAGAATGGCACAGGTAAAAATAGCACAGTAAGAATGGCACAGGTAAAAATAGCACAGTAAGAATGGCACAGGTAAAAATAGCACAGTAAGAATGGCACAGGTAAAAATAGCACAGTAAGAAGAAAAATAGCACAGTAAGAATGGCACAGGAAAAATAGCACAGTAAGAATGGCACAGGAAAAATAGCACAGTAAGAATGGCAGGGAAAAAAGCACAGTAGAAAATAGCACAGTAAGAATGGCACAGGTAAAAATAGCACAGTAAGAATGGCACAGGAAAAATAGCACAGTAAGAATGGCACAGGTAAAATAGCACAGTAAGAATGGCACAGGTAAAAATAGCACAGTAAGAATGGCACAGGTAAAAATAGCACAGTAAGAATGGCACAGGTAAAAATGACAGAAGTAAAAATGGTACAAGTGAAAAAAAATAGGAAAAATTGGCACAAGGGAAAAAATGTATTGTTTCATCTACAACGTTTCACCATGTTTAGTACTAGCCCTCCGGGGATCAAATGTACGTAAGTGCTTCTGATCCCGAGGAGCTAGTACTAAACACGGCAAAACACATTTGATCCCCGAGGGGTAGTACTAAACACGGCGAAACATTGGAGATGAATCACTGTTTTGCCATGTTTAGTACTAGCCCCTCATGGCTCAGATGCACTTAGGGACATTTGATCCCCAAGAGGCTAGTACTAAACATGGTGAAACATTGTAGATGAATCAACATATTTTTTCCCTCGTGCCATTTTTTCCTATTTTTCACATGTGCCATTTTTACCTGTGCAATTTTTACCATGCCATTTTTGCCTGTGCCATTATTACCTAAATTCACACAAGAAATATGAAACAGATAATGAAAACAGTTGCACAAAGAAAGGCAAGAGCATTAGATGACATGTGCAAAGAGTTGGAAATACCTGAGGGAAGAGAAAAATTCAGACTTGCAAAGTTGCAGGACAAGAACACCAAAGACTACTCCCATATAAAACAGGTTAAGGATGAGAACGGAGTGGTTTTATGCAACGAGGATAAGATAAAGAAGAGGTGGAAAGAATATTGTGAACATCTGGTAAATTAAGAAAATCCTAGAAAAATCTTTGAAGATAGATTCCAGAACCTAGGTATGACACACTATTAGCAGGAAGGAGGTAAAGAAGGCACTAAAGAAGATGTAAAATGGTAAAGCCACAGGACCAGATGGAGTTCCTGCAGAGGTATGGAAGAGCCTGGAAGAAGGAATAAACATGCTGTGGGACCTAGCAAAGAAAATATACAGTCAAGAAAAGATACCATAAGAATGAAGAGGAAGCTTTATTGTACCTATCTATAAAGAGAAGGGTGGCATCCAGGATTGTGCAAATTACAGAGGAATAAAACTAATGTCTCACACCATGAAAATCTGGAAAGAATTATGGATTAAAGGATTAGGGAAGAAACACCTGTAGGTGAAGAACAGTTTGGTTTCATGCCAGGAAGAGCAATGACAAAAGCAGTGTTTGCCCTCAGACAGGTGGTGGACAAACACATGGAAAAGCAGAAAGGACTGCACAAAGTATTCATAGAGCTGGAGAAGGTGTATGATAGAGTCCAATGCCAAGAAGTTTGAGGTGTATACAAACAAAGGGAATACCGGAGAAGTATGTGAGGTTGGTCCAAGATATGTATGAAGGAGCAAAAACCCAGGTTAGAAGCAGTTTTGGGTTAAATGAATGGATACCAGTTAGAGTTGGTTTACATCAGGTGTCTTGTGACTGCAGAATCAATTTAAAGGTTAAAGGAAGAGTGAATAAGACAGTAGTGAGACCAGCTTTGATATATGGAGCAGAAACATGGCTGATAAAGATGGTGTACGAGAAGTTGGATGTAGTTGAGATGAAAATGCTTAGATGGATGTGTGGTGTGACAAAAATGACCAGGATCAAGATTGAAAGAATCAGGGGAACTACTAAAGTCATAGAAATGTCAAAGAAGGCCCAGGGAAGAAGACTGCAGTGGTATGGTCATGTGATGAGAAGGGATGAGACATGTAGGGAGGAGAGTGATGCAGATGGAGGTACCGGGAAGGAGAGCAAGAGGAAGACCGAAGCGAAGGTGGATGGATGTTGTTCAAGAGGATCTGAGAGACAAACAATTGTCGGGGCGATGTTTATGACCGAGCCAGGTGGAGGAAAGCTGTCAGAAACATCGACCCCACATAGAAGTGGGAAAGATGATGAGAAAGAATATATATATATATATATATATATATATATATATATATATATATAGATATATATATATATATTGGTATATATATATTCATCTTACATTATATATACTACTAACAGTTGATATATATATATATATATATTATATATATATATATATATATATAATATATATATATAATTTCTTTGACAGAAACTAAGCAATCAGCTGAGATGTCTCTCTCCCCAACACTTGTCATCCTGAACCCATTCGATAAAAGTCCATTATCATAACAACATTATATTAATCAAAGGAAACTGAATGCTAAAATACACTGCAATAATTAGATACAAATACGAGTAAAATTCTTTTGTATATTTACATAAGTTCACTATAGTCTTAACTGGGCTTGACCTTATTTATGTCTGCCTCTCACTGTTCAGCTTATTTCCATTTTTTTTTCCACATGATGATGGTATCCTGTGTAATGGACTGATAAAACTGATGGCTGAGTGGATGAAGTCAGGCACACACTCAGAACGAGCCAAAAACCCATGAACTCGCCAAGCCAAATACTGCAGTCGATAATATTAGCCCTTTCGAGCAAACACACGAGAGACAAAGGTCATGGCAATAAATGAGAAACCAACATAAAACTCCAGTGTATAAGTAACAACTAGTAATAACTTTAAATACAAGTCAATATCCCCGGAAGGGGTTAATGCCCTCAGTGCACCCCACGTGGTGCACTGTAGGCATTACTTAAGGTCAGTGCAGCGTCCCTTCGTCCCCTAGCTGCAACCTCTCTCACTTCCTATACTGTACCTCCGTTCATATTCTTTCTTCCATTTGACTTTCCACCCTCTCTAAAAATTGTTACAAATTTCAAATCTTCTTACTGTCAATTTCTCTTTCAACGCTGAATGTCCTCATAGGTCGGAACAGCTTGGCAAATTCTGCTGGTGGGATGGACATTTCTTTGTTCTATTTCATATTCTAAATGACAACGGTGACAACAGTTAGAAGTCACTCACCTCTCTTAAATGTGGTCCTTCTGACATCTTTGTGGGTTTAAATCCTGAAAGAATAATTGAAAGTTATTATAGTTTATTATATATAGTCATATATATATATATATATATATATATATATATATATATATATTTACTAGTATATATATATATATATATTCAGTTTTGGTCAAAAGAAAATTAAAATTGGTTTTACAAAATAGCACAGATCCTGAGACTCTAAAAATAACAATGGCAAAGCCAGGGGTTGGATGCAACTAAGAAACTTTGATATATATAAGATAAACTCTTACTTTCAACGTCATAAAAAGCTGCATGAACAGATGCCATTTACTAGTTGATCAGACATTTTTCGATGACAAAATCTTATTTAAACAAAAATGAGCTGCATTGTTCATGGTATTTAGGCCAATGATTGACATAAAATTTATGAAGCTCAAGTATAGGATCTGCACGAAAATTGGAGCACAGTGTTAAGAACTTCATCGTCAGTTCACTTAAAAGAAATGTAATTCCTCATTACCATTTACAACGTTATTATTATTTTATTATTGGTAACGGTTGAATCAGCCTTTGGTGGAAAAACAGAACGCTAAAAGCGTCAAAGGCAAACAAGAACAAAATGAGAATAAAGAATTGATAAAAAATAAACAGGGGCAAACAACACGTCATTTTTGTAGCGAAGATAAAATTTCATTGAACAAGGGTTTTTCATCCCAACCTTGCTGTCCAGCTCCTTTGATTTAAATTTCTGCTCTCGGTTGGATAAAGCGTCCATAGATCCATGCCTTTATTCGGTTTCTCATACCACACAAGCCAAAAAAGATTTCTATAAACAAGAAAAATGGAGCAAGTGTATTTGTGAGCTACAACAAAACATCAGCGTTAAAAACTCAGACATTACTGGGAATCGGGTCAATAAGACTCTGATGGACACTTTAAAAAGTATATTGTCTAAAACAGCTTTTCTCAAGATTGGAAAATGCAAATTAGATTACAGTCGTATCCTGCTCGGTCTCTCACATTAAATAAACACAGTGGTGGTGCATAGAATTGAAAAGCTGCAACAGCATGAGCCATGCAGTGTTGGCATAAACAAGGTTAAAATCTACGATGAGCATAAAGAAATAAGTAAGTCGTTTTGGAAAATTATCGATACAAGCAGATACACTCTCTGGAGAGCGGGGGTGGTTAATATTTGTTGAAAGGCTTTTCTTTCTCTTAGGCCTATAACATCTGCACTTTCCATGCAACTGTGTTTTATCTTTATTTTTTTTTAGGCTTTGCAGTTTGTCAACTGAAATCGCCATAACATTCTTTTGATGCATATTTTTTATTTTGTGTAGAATGATAAATTTTGAATGATTTTTAGAATACTGTTGTAATAGCCTACAACATGAGACCACGGGAATGATTACTAACAAGCTCCCAGCCTTAGTATTCAAATAACAAAACAAATATGAACAAAGCAATATTATCGGATGACATTCGTTCACTCTATCCCTCCTACAGAATGTATCTTATCTTAAAATAACATAAACGATCTCTTAAAATATAGACCCAAAAGTTCCAAACATGGTGGAAGCTAATCGTCAGTATTTTGTCTCACAATAGGATATGGGTAACTTATAAATTTATGGAATCATTTACCGCAAAATGGATTTATATGGCCAAAAGTTTGTGCTTACAAATGATGGAACACGAATACCGAACACTTGGTCTATTCCAGAGGGCTTGGCCCAAAAAGGTTAGGCGTCTGATTTTGCTACAGGTAAGTGTACGGAATTTCTAACAGAACGTCAGGCAGGGTCATCGTCTACCGAATTACCTGGGAAATGATAGTTCTTATAAGAAAGATAAGACGTTGTTTTATTTTTGTAAGTCGACTTTAATTTAATTTGTTGTTGCTTTTAAGAAAATTTTTATCGTCCTGGTGAAGACTAAATCCAAACCAGCCAAACAGATGATGGTTTATAAAGGACTGAACATTCAGTAGTTTACAAATTTAAGCAGCAGTAACGCTGAAAGGAATCTGAAGTTAGAGGCGGAGATTACTTTTGATGAAGAATCCAGAGATGCACCCGAACGCAGACAGAAAAGAACAAACTTCCAACGCAATGCACTATATTTATATTAATTTTGGATGAAGAATCCAGAGATTCACGAACGCAGACAGAAAAGAACAAACTTCCAACGCAATGTTCTGCAGTTATATCCATGGCTGGATATATAGGTATATACAATATATATATATATATCATATATATATAAATACTACAAACCCTTATTATCATATAATACCCACTATAACTATATACTGTATATATATGCTTCTCATATATATATGACTGTATATAACAATTTTTAGTGTTAATTTACTTATGCTATTTAAACTTTTTAAAGAAAGTAAAAGCTTTTCCAATTTTGCAAAGCACTATGCTAATATTCTAGACATAATGAGTCTCAGATCTCCAGTCACTTTGCTTTGTCTGATTAGTGAAGAAACTGATTCCATCTCAGAGTTCAGCACAGAAAAAATGACCAAATTAACTGATCTGCAAAGTAAAATATGATACGTTTCTGTTGGGTTTTACAAGTTTTAGTATAGACATCTTATTGCTTTATATCTGAGATACCAGGTTGCTAATCTGATCATATTACAGATTTAGAAGGAAATCATCAGCATCAGATAGAAAGTTGGGAACGTGTTCAGATTATTAAAATACCGAGTAAAAATTAAAGAGGCAAATGTTCAGACTAAAATCTTGCTGCAGTTAAATGGGACTAAAAACATGGAATGAACTAGCTTTCCAGTGGATGCTTGTAATATAATATTTTGTCTTCAGTGACGTGCTTCCTCTAACATGAATAGCTTCAGAGGAAAATACAACACCAATTTCTCTTCTAAAAAAATAATCAAGACTGCACCCCACGTTGCAAAACTTGTGCAACTTCACTTGTGCCATGCATATAGTGGCGTCTGCATTAACTGGCTGCCGTGAGCAATTTTGACCCCGCAGCCTCACTATTGCCATGCATATAATGGTGTCTGCATTAACTGACTGCCATGCGCATTTCGACATCGTTAGTACTAACGACACAGGTGCACCATCTTTGTGAACACGGCACTCTTGTACCTATTTTGTCATGATTACTTTTTTGAATCAATTTTAAATAGTCTTATGAAATCGTGATTTGTCAGTGGATTCCTTTTTCTTGATGTTAGACTTCTGTAATATATGTTTGAGTTTTCACTTATTATATACATCTCTGTATATTTATTTTTCTTACAAATATTCTGCAGCATACAATGCACAAAAGTTGCATAAACTGAACAGACCTATTTGAGTGTTTTTTTTAAAGTTCCTGCTTTATTAAGACCGAGTCAGAGCTTCAAAACATTCATTGCTTCCGTTTTTTTATGAATAGACCCATCGTTGTATATATTCATACCTCATATTCAATTTAATGTTTGCATAATTTCTAATATATTTAAAAGGACGTATTACCCTGTTTCTAACGTATCGATCTTTTTGTATTCTGATCTCACACATTGTCATGCATTCACTGTGTTAAATAAATTCTCAGTGTCAAAAGCTTATATTATTGCTCTTGGCTCGTAGACCTTTTTTAACCTTTTTTCCATCATAGCCTCTTTGGTTTCATTAGTTTGCATTCTAGTATGTTATAATGGGGATATTTCAGCATAAATGAAGAGCATTTCAAGATGAGTAAATCGTCTGCAGAAACTAGACGGATCCATCCCTCTTGATTTTGGCTAATAGTTATGTACTCCATCAGTCGACATTTGTTCTGGCATTCCCCAACGTGAAAAGTAGGAGATAGGTGAGTGATTTTAAAACAAATGGAAAACTGAGATGAAAGCTTGCAGCGGGGTTTCCAGAGCAGCAGTTTAGTCTATCACCACTTAATTTGCACACATCCACTATGCCTGTCATTTGGTGAATCTTCGAGAATGAGCGGATTCTGCTGGCTAAGATCAGTGAATGTGAATTATTCATACACAGGGTGCAAAAACCGGGAAATTTTAGATTTATATTCGAATTTTAGCCACTGACTGCCTGGCCCTTCAGAGCCAAATTGTACTCCTTACTTCATTGAACCTAACGTAAATCCCTCAACAAGTCCAGATCTCAGCGTAATGGGTTTTACCAGACCTGGTTGATGTTACATTAACTTCAGTCACAGAGGAGAGGGACAGAATTACAAGTTCAAAAACTCTGTTGATGGAAGCGCGGAACAATATCCCACTTGAAGTCATCCAAAGAGCGACTGGAAGTTGGGTCATTGACCGTCTAGCGCTCTGTTGCGCAGTCTTCATCCATTTGTGATTTTGTTCTGTTTTAACAATGTTTCTGTTAATGCCAACAACTGTTTTCTGTTTCCAACAATTAAATAAACTGTAAAAAATAATTCTTGGTTTTTCGTTGGGCACCCTGAGTACTGAATTTGCCTTTGTATCTTCAGTGCAATATAACACCATCTGTCATTTATGGACTCGTGTGGTCCCTTCAGAGGTTAAACAATCTTGGGTTGAAGACGTGAAGCTGAAGGGCCCTAGAAGTTGCAGTTGGACCAGTGGAAGTGGAAAGAGAAACAAGTAAATAACATAGGAATCTCATGAGAATAAAAATGCCGTCTATTAAACATTGGTCTTGATTCACACTCCTTTTTCAAACCGTGGAATAAACCCTGCTTCAGAAAATAGGTGTAGCCCAGTAACATGTCATGGACACTATTCCACCAAAGGGGATTTCAGGTGACTAGTACTACAGGTACAAAAATAGATTTCAAGACATCTAAAAATTAAAAAGAAAAAGTTCATGCACTTCTGATAATGATTATCGATGGGCCTCTAGGAATAATCAAATTGAAATAAATAAAAAAATAACCTCTTGTACCCTGCTTAGGTTGGTACAAAATACCTGTCCCTGATGATATCACACCGTGGGCTTTCGATGAAACTTCCCACCATTAAACAGTTCAAAAAAATCCGTCAGCCAAGTATTTAAGAAAGACAAAGCAAATAAACAAATAAATAAATTGAACACAGCAAATAAAGTGATTAGTTATCATCCTGAAATCGTGTTCAAATTCATAATGGCAGTAGTTCATTCGTCGTCCAGCAGCAGAGGAAGACTCCCATCCCGGGAAGGATGGCACCCGGAGCAGCAGGAACCTCTCTCTTGCAGAATTTCAACCAAGTAGGCTTGAGCATTTGATCTGGCCTTTCTGTGGGTATAAATTGACACACATTATTATATTATTAGAATTCTTATGCTATTATTATTATTATTATTAGCCAGGAGATGAATTTATTCATATGGATGTCTTAAGTATATCTTGGTTTTCAGACCACTGAGCTGATAAACAGCTGACCCATGGGTGGGTGGATAAGGATACCATTAGATTTAGTTTAGTGGGCGGCTGCTAAGAACCAACTGGTTACCTAGCAATGGGACCTACAGTCTTGTATTGTGGAAGCTGGAAATCATTATAACGAGAATGAATGAGTCCACCAGAAATAAAAGACTTATTCTTCATTGGCCGCTCGGAGAGTCGAACGCGGGCCCAGCAGAGTTGGCCCGAGAACGATACCAACCATCCAATGAGGAACTATTCATATGGAACATGCCCCCAGAGGGATTGACTTGAGATTCAAGTCCCCAAAGAATATGGTGTTCATGCTGAAGCCTATAAAGAGTTAAAGGGAAATGAAAGAAGATTGCTTCACTATTATAAAAGAAAAAATAAATTAATAAATTAATAAATTAATAAATATATAAAAATGTATTGCCCATCATCAGAATAGTATTAGGATAGTTGTGCAAAGGTCTTGGATTTGAACTTTTGAAGTTAAACCATTCTTCACGAGTCTCAAAGCAACTGTTCTCCTCCAATGGGTTGGAATAAAGAATCTGGAACTGGAGTTCGACGGCGAGGCGCATTTCTGACTGGAGTTGGTTGAGCAAATCTGCCTCGCTAATAACGTCAGACAATGGGATCAGGATTGGGAAGGGTGAAAGAAACCAGTTGAAATACAATTCCCAGAAAAACAGGCATTAGCATCATGTAAAGTTCTTAAATCCAGTCAAATAAACCTGTTTCCTCCCTTTGTGCATCTCCCACCTGATTTTCAATGGTTTGCAGTTTGCCGTTGATCTTATCTTATAACTGTTTGAGAGCTTCCAGTAGTGCAACCTGATGCAATGCATTAACACCCTAAAAGGGGTTTTCCTTGCATTTCAATAAACAATTTTATCTATGTACTTGATAATCTGATTAATTTATCTTTATCTGCTAAAAATAACTGATCTTCTTTTTCCCATTTTCTGGGTTATCTTCTGTTATTTCTTTAAAAGGGTGGGGAACACCATATTCTCTGCAACAATTTGAACTAATGGTCCATGGAGCTTGTTCCTTAAGAATAGGGTACGTCTGCTAACATTTATAATAATAATAGGAAACAGAAACCCATGGCACGAACCATACCTATTTGCTAGAGATAAATCTCGACCAGGCAGACATCGTCCCGGAGAGCAGTATTCTAGTAAAGTTTTGCACAAATGACCTAAAACAGTTTGCACTGATTTTATGGTTATACATCATCACTGCCTGTACAATCACCTAATTCACCGGCATCTGCTGACACTTTCGTTAGATGTTTCTCAAAATTAAGATGTGCAGTCAAAAGTTAAACCAGAAAGCCTGAAGGGCATCGACACATTTAAAAGTCCATCCACCTGGAAGGAGGATGCCTTTTTAAAATCAGGTCAAGAGACTGCTAACCATTATTTTCCATAATGCATATATTCAGCCTCATAACCCCCGATTTGGGACACTAAAAATCCATGTCGACTGGAACTATGGGCAGCTTCATTTCTCATAAGTGAGAAATATTCACTCACTGACTGTTGCATCGTCGAGGGCAAATACGGACCAACAAACTTGCCTTTTCCAGGCCATTAAACATATCAATGGCATCCAGAATAACAGTCTGGACCAAGAACATTCCATTTGGAACTCCAGACACAACAGGTCTTGGTTCACTAAAGCTCCCATCAACAGCAAGTCAATGTAGGACAACATCCATGGCGGGAACTTGTTGACTGTGGATCCAACACGTCATCGAACGTCTCCAGGACCTGAATGCTTTATACATCACGACATCACATTTCTAAATTGGGGCAGCACTAAATCTAAGGGACTTTACGGCAAAACCCCTGATCCAGGTTCCTTGCAAATGGCATCCTCAAAACGGAAAGAGCATGCTGGTCTGCAATTATCTTCTATATGCATTCTGACTATCAGCAAACAGGCCCTTTGGCATTCCACAGGAGAGTACATAGTGGCTTAAAAATAAGTTTTGGCCTGGGGTGGTCGACATCAGGGGCAGAAATTGGTTCTTATCCTACTGTTGTCCGCCATGTTGGGTTTGCTTTGAAACAGGCATCTTATTGACAAGTTTGCTCATGAGAGACCAGAGAGTCGACTGACTAAAAACATGTTATAGAATCCATAATTTTGTGAGACAAAACATATAGAAACTTTTTAAAAAAACAAAGGAAAAAACCATTGGGATCTTCTCCACCCCAGCTAACAAGATTATCCAGAATTTTCTGAACATCCCTGGAGAGAAATGCAAATTTTGTGATAATAGGTTCAGGATTACAAGTACGAGGGAGAGGGACATCCTCAGCTGATTGCTTAGCTTCAAAAGCTCGATGAACAGAGCAAGTAACCACTCTACCATCATCTGTTGGTAGTGGTGGAATGGAAGACGACCCTGACCTAAAGATAGATGATGCCAATTTGGTCCACCACAGATGAGGTTGAGTTTTCCTTAACGTTTCCTCTTCAAGGAATTATTGTAATTTCCCTCAGCTGTATGGTAAGTTCTTTTCCCAGCACAGCGAGAATCAACAAAATAGTGAAATTTTCACTTGAACAATTTCGTACCCATACTTTGGTCTGTTTGTCATGGTAGGCTCATCTACATGTATCATCAAACCATAGCCGGTCATTTGTCCTAAATTTGATGGCATTTCTGTGGACATAAATATCTTATTAAAAATAGCCAGCCATCAGCATTTCATTTCATTTCTTCTTGGGATCAGGATCTAATATAGTATCTGAAATTTTAAGTGCCGGACAAACTTTAATTATGCGATCCCAGTTGGCTCTAGATTTTAGCCAGACAGTTTTTCCAATGTAGCATTAGGAATACACTGATTCACAGACATGTCCATCTCAATGGCGCAATTATTAGAAGTGCCTATGTATTCACAGGCCTTGGACTTGACAATAGCTAGAACATCTGTGAATATGAGGTCTACTATATTACCAGAAATGTGGGTGGGTTCCTCATTTTGCTGGACAAAATCAGAGGATCCACAGAATTCAAGAGTAGACTGGCCATGTCGATCTGTGGAATTTGAATTTAGCCACTCACTGTGCTTTGCATTACAGTCTCCACAAATAACAAATGAAGCTTTTGAATCCTGTGACTGAGCCATACTAATCCTCTCCAAGAGTCATATACAGAATTGTCGATATTTGGATTGCGGTAAACAGCAAATACGTCTGCATTGTAGAACTTACTGAAAATTTTAAAACAAAGAACTTCATGGCAACTACACTCCAAATATTTCTGATGATAAATAGGTCATCCAAACTTAGAATATACAGCAATACCTTGTGCATGTGGGATGTTACGACGATAAATAAAGTCCGGGCCATGAAATCCCGGATTAAGTGTCTCAACCTTTGATAAAAACATCAGACTCAGTTAGGGGCACAACTCTGGAGATCAAGAAAATTTGACCTTAAGCCCCAAATATTTCAGTAAAGCACCCTGCAATTTTTCTTACTGTAATGAGTAACAGGCCCAGGGTTCAGCTTAATGTTTCCCAAAAGAATTAAAAATAACAACATAAAACCAGTATCAAAATTAACAGATAGATTCATAACAGCAGTAACGTTGTAAAAATCAACAGAACAATAAACAACAATGCCATCAACAACAATAATATTTACATTATTTACAAAAATTTTGCAGAAAGTATAAATAAGCATGTCCGTATGTCACTGAAAAAGCGCTGGAAGCAAATAGTCGACAAGATGGGGCCAACACACCTTGTAAGGTAAATGAAATCTGCCAGGTTTGTCACAACAACTCGGGGAGGACAGTTACGATAGATTTAGAAATAAAACGTTCAGTAGGAATAGATTAGGTAAAGATGAAGACGCTTTTCTGATAATCCACCGAGCAACTTTTGCTTTCTCATCAGCCGGTCCTACACACTTTTCGAAAAAAACAGGAGAGTGAATCAAAAAGAGGATAAATGCCTGACTGTACCCTCAGGCAAGGGAACGCAAACCCAAGGCCCTGGAAGGCCACAGTACAATAGATATGGCACAGTCCAAGGTTGGAGAACAAGGTTTGTATTCAGAGTAACCTTCTCTTAGAAAGGTTGCCTACGCAGGCTAAAGGGTCCCTTCTACCCACTGTTTTGATTTTAGAGTGTCCTACATCTAAAAGAGTTGCCTGGCAAGGCTAAAGAGTCTCTTCTACCCTAACTCATGTAGGTAGAGACGTCACACCCTGAAGTGAATGTTGCTAAGAAAAGCTACGTTAACCCACTACCCAAAATGATAAGCTTTTTATTTCATCTTTTAGTAAATATTTCAATCAAAACACTTTAAAAGTCACTATGCCAATTCCCACCATGAGAGAGAGAGAGAGAGAGAGAGAGAGAGAGAGAGAGAGAGAGAGAGAGAGAGAGAGAGAGTCCCCAAAGACACAAGATGAGAGGCAGAGACAAAAAAGGAAGCTAAAACGTAATTAAATAATGAATATAACTGATTAAATAATGGATTAATAGCTAAAATAAATCTTGAAGGAAATCTGTCAGGGCTGAAATCCTCGAGCGTCGTCGGGGACTGAATGCCTGTCTGTCTGTCAGTTATTTATATACATTATATCAGATTTTGTGATAGTCCACCCCAACAAATTTGTCATCAAGGCCTCATCAGGCAAATTCAAGGATCATGAAGTCTTGGAAAATGGCATCTGTCCCTTATTCTCCAAGGTATGAGCTGTCAGGAAATATCCCGCTCCTAGTACAATAAAAGGCCTTACAGAAATGATAAACTATTTCCACCAATTTTTGCAAAATCTTGCACAAATCATGGTCCCCTGCCATGACGCCATCGCCAGAAACACCAGGACACTCAGCTAGGACCCAGCCTAATGTGGCACCCTCATAGTCACCAAATGATGTCATAGCAACCACCACCACTCTAGCATTTCCCAATCCTCATGCCAGACTCACACAAACCACAGACACCAGCAACATTGCCATGGGTACTGTGTTAGAAAAAAAAGTATACCTTAGTTTAACCAGACCACTGAGCTGATTAACAGCTCTCCTAGGGCTGGCCTGAAGACTTAGATATATTTTTCGTGGCTAAGAACCAATTGGTTACCTAGCAACTGGACCTACTGCTTATTGTGGAATCCGAACCACATTATAGCGAGAAATGAATTTCTATCACCAGAAATAAATTCCTTTAATTCTTCATTGGCCAGCTGGAGAATTGAACGCGGGCTCAGGAGAGTGCTAGCCGAGAACGATATCGACCCATCCAATGAAGAACTGGTACTGTGTTAGGAAAATCACTCAGAGTGGCTAGCCAACCCTTCAGTTTCTTCAGCAGGAAACTCAATCCAGCCAAGAGGGAGACAGGCACCTTCACTTAAGAACTTTTTGTCATATACCTTAGCACCTGACACTTCAGGCACCTTACATGAATGCATGTCCTTCACTATCCTAATTACCCACCAAAAACCCAGATGAGTACTCTGGCTGTCACAGCAACTGTGCCAGATCTCTGCCATTGCTAAATTTTGGTGTACCATACAGCACAAACACAGCAGGAAGAACTTGACAGCAGACGCAACTCCTAGGTACCAAAACCTGAGATTACTGCACCTCTACAACAAATCTACAGAGGGATGATGTCCCTTTCAGCAACACAGGACATAACAACTTTGGTGAAACATGAACCAGCTGCCTATGCTCCTCTGCAACTGTTCTTCATCCACAAACTCTCCTACACTTGCAAGAGAACAACAGCCATATACAGTAATACAAAAATTCATCTGGCACAGAGTAAAAAGGGATGTGAAAATGTGGGCCAATCAGTGCTTCAAGTGACAAAAAAAAGCAAAATACCACAACCTTCCACATGGAATCTGGTATCAGCAACATTCCCCAACTCAAATATTGTTATGGCTGCCTCCATGTCAACAAAGCAAGCCCCCTACCCTCATCTAATGGATTCAGATACATCTCTATGGCTACAGGACAATCCACATGATGGCCAGAAGCAATACCAATGTTGAAAGCAACAGCATATGCCTGCTATGAGGCATTCTTCAATAGCTGGGTCAGCCATTTCAACACACCAGGTAATATAACCACTGACCAAGGACGAGCTAAATTAATGAGGTCAGACATCCACCTTACCATTGCCTACATTCCCACTACCACCAGCATAACAGAAACAACCTACTGCTTTCTCAAGGCCACCTTTATCACAAGGTAATGTGGCCTGGACTGGAAGGTATAACTACCCTGGGTCCTCCTTGGCCTCTGCACTGCTTCCAAGAAAGAAATCAACATACAGGTTTTGGCAAAATAATCTGCATCCCAGGCTAGTTCTCCACCCCTGATGGCAACATTCAACTGGAGAACTGTCAAGAACCTGCAGGGTCATCAGAAATCACTTCCCATGCATACAAACCTATAGGGACATGAAGGAAGAGCATGTACCAAGACACATCCACACGTGCAGCTTCATGTTCCGATTGTGACAATATTGGGCTAATTGACTAATTAGATATTCAGTTTCCAAGGATTGAGGCGGATCGATGAAACAGAAATCTTCCTTGGGTGAGCGCTTATTCAGGACTCACGACACAAAAGGGTTTTACAATGTGGACCCCGTAGACAAAAAAAAAAAAAACAAATGAATGCTGCAGATTACAGTACTCCCAACTGTTGCAAACTCACAGCATACTCCCTTAATCGAGACATTCATATTAGCCAACTCCCATCCCTCTTACGCATTTGACATGACTTTGTGCATTTAGACCCTTAGTCAGTACATCAGCCAACATATCTTTGGTTGACATATGGCACAGAGACACTTTCTCAAATCTACACAACTCTCTTATATAATGATACCTCACATCAATATATTTGGTTCTGGCATGAAAGCCTTCATGCTCAGTCAACTTCAGTGCACTCATATCATCATTATACATCAAAACACTTCCAGATCTATTACACATTTCAAAAAGAAAACCTCTCAGAAACACTGCTTCTTTACATGCATGAGTATTGCTTATGTCCTCAGCTTCAGTACTCGACAATGCTGTCATTTCCTGCTTTCTACTCTCCCAACTAATAGGACCATTGCAGAGTTTAAAAACATATCCTGACATAAATTTTCTCCCTTCCAAGTTATTTGCAAAAGATGCATCACAAAAACCTATCACATCATTTTCAGATTTTGAATAATTAATTCCAAACTCCATAGTTCCTTGTAGATATCTGAAAATCCTTAGAACAGCATGCCAGTGCTCCTTATCATAACTATCATTAGACTGACTCAAGTAATTCAATATGTAAGCAATATCAGGCCTAGTACATAGTGACAAATACAATAATCCACCAATCGCTTGTTGATATGGCACATCTTTGGGACAGTCTTTACTTTTACCTAACAATAGACCACTTCCAATGGGAGTCTTAGCACTAACACATTCTAGCATTTCAAATTTGGACAAAGCTTTTCACAATAGGCTCTTTGGTCCAACTTGACACTCTCTTCAGTCCTTGTTACTCTCATACTCAGACATTCAGAAACTTCTCCTAAATCTTTAGTAGAAAAATTGCTACTCAGGGCAGTCTTCAATTTTTCAGCATGGCACATATCATTAAAAGATATAAAAAATCGTCAACATAAAGTGCAACAATGACAAGTTTGGCTCCTTCCCTCCACACATAGACAAATGGTTCATATTTAGAATGTTTGAAACCAACTCCAACCAGAATGATATGCACTTTCTCATACCAACATCTGCTTGCTTGTTTGAGCCCATACAATGCCTTATCAGTTTGCACACTTTACCATCATCTGTTCCAAAACCTTCAGGTTGGCACATGTATATTTCCTCTTTTAAGTCACCATTTAAAAAGACTGTAGAAATGTCAACATGGTGAATTTGCAGACCAAGTTTAAAAGAAAGAGAAAAGAAAAGTCTCAGCGTACTATATTAAACAACTGGGGCATACGTATCTAAAAAATCAATACCATATTTTTGAGAGTACCCCACAGCTACCAGTCTAGCTTTGAACTTAGCAACATTCCCATCACAATTCCGCTTAATCTTGAAAACCCATTTATATTTTACAACATTTTCACCAACAGGCTTCTCAACAAGATCCCACACATTATTCTCTATATAAGACTGAATCTCTTCAGTCATAGCTTTCTTCCAGTAAATACTATCTTTGCCTTCCAGGGCCTGACTAACAGTATTTGGTTCAAAGTGATCATCAAAATTACAATACAAAAATGCACTATACATCTCAAAGTCAGGAAACTCTTTCCTTTTTCTGTCTCTCAGTGGGTACCTCCTATCTTCCACATTTTCATTAATTTCACCACTAATTTTCTTACCTACACTTTCCCCTCAAAGTCACCATGTTCAGCATCACGGAAATCATCATCTTCCCCATCAACAGGAACTTCCTCTACATCATTTCCCTCGACCAAATCGCCCACTGGGCAATAAACAACATCACTTATTGTACATCTGTCAAACTCTCAGAGCACACGGTAAACTTTCCTTCATCAAACTTGACACTATGCTCAACAGAAATACCCTTTGGCTTATCAGGATCAAACAAGCGATACCCTTTGCTCTCTTTATCATACCCAACAAAGACGAAACACTTACTTCTTGCAACCAACTTGTCACTTCTAACCTGTTGAGGTACATGCACATATGCATCACAACCAAAAACTCTCAAATTAGAATATTTCACAGGCAGTTCGGTGAAGCTCTCTTCAGGAACACAATTATTAGCACCAGTATGGGGTACTTTGTTCTGAACATACACAGCAGTATTGACAGCTTCTGCCCACAATTTCTTTGAACAGTGAGCGTTAAACATCATACTTCTAGCTGCCTCAAATGTTGACCTATTTTGCCATTCGGCAACACCATTCTGCTCAGGGGTATATCTAACAGACCTCTGCTTTACAATTCCTTTACTCTTGAAAAAAGAACGCAAATCATTATTTATAAATTCACCTTCATCATCAGATCTGAAAACTTTCAGTACTTTTCCTTTCTGAGTTTCGCACTGAGCAACATATTCCATAATTCTGTCATTGGTTTGTTTCCTATTCACTAAAAAATAAACACTGACAAACCTAGAATAATCATCAACAATTGTGAGCACATACTTGGCTCCACCAAAACTCTCAGGAAGTGGTCCACATAGGTCTGCATGCAAAAGATCTAAGACCTCCGAAATTTTGGGTGAGATTGAATGTGGAAAACTTTGCCTTGATTGCTTACCTAAAGCACAAGCAACACACATGTCACCATTTACATTTGTAAATTTCACATCATCTGAATGAGGACACAAAAATTTCAATTTTTGTCTACCAACATGCCCTAATCTTTGATGCCACAGATCATAATCTTGAACATTATTTACAAAAACTGACTTAGTGTCTGGTTTTCCATCAAGAAGATACAAACCATTCAGTCGCCTTCCAGTATCCAAAACTGAACCACTAACAACACAATCATCAGCATCAACAAATTGACAACCCTTCGACGTAAACAGGACATTAATACCACAGTCAGTACATTGACTCACCAACAACAAAGCAGTACTCAAACCAGGAACATAGAGAATGCCTGACATTTTATTAACTGAATTATTTGATGACAACTTTATATCACCTGTACCAGCAACGCTTAATCTTCCATTGTCACCAACAACAACATCCTGATCAAATTCACAATCTTTGTAATTCATTAGAGATTTCTTGTCCGGTGACATATGCCCTGCAGCACCAGAATCTATCACTATAGCACTCTCAGTCAGTTGTGCAGACAAAGCACAGAGAAAAGATTTCTTTGAAGTAAGCTTCCTACCACCACCATCACTTTTCTTGTCAGATTTCTTCTCACCAGCAGGCGCCTCATAATCCTTCGGCTTAGGACACTCCTTAATGGGATGTCCTTTTTCGTGGCAGCACCAACAACACATATTGCTTGTTATCGTTACCCTTCTTGCCAGGAGACTTCTTGTTAGTAAAGAAAGCAGCATGATCGCCAGACTCAGCACCAGTGACATCCTATCATCCAGTAGTTTGGTGATGCCAGAGTCATGACCAAACTGTCATACTCACTAGGCAATCCTTGGAAATCATGGCTATCAGGTACTTGTCATTAACTCCTTCTCCCAGACTTTTCATTTCTTGCCCCAGAGAAGTGATGTGTGCAATATAGCCCTCCATATCACTGAAATCCTGAAACCTTGCTATAGAGGGATGAAGAAATTTGTTTTTATTTAGCATTTCCCAACGTTTTGTGTGTGTGTGAGAGAGAGAGAGAGAGAGAGAGAGAGAGAGAGAGAGAGAGAGAGAGAGAGAGAGTGTAATTGTCGTTGTGAGTGGTTCGGTTGTTGGAGTTCGTTTTACGGCGCTGTCTGTCTGTCTGTCGGGAGTTTTTCGGTTTTGGGGAAGGCTTGGGCAGTTGAGGTCCAACCTTGAAAGTGAACGGGGAGTTCGTCTGGCTTTTTTTGTTTGGATACCGGTACCGATATTGATGGTGCATGTGTCTCTTTTTTTTTTCGTTCGTTGTTGGTGGAGGGTTTGTTTGAAATTTTGTTTTTGTGGTTTCTGTGTGCTGTGATTGGCGACCGTGGACCTTACCCATCTCCAGCAAACGAAGATCAGGGTGAGTGTTGTTTTGTTTTGGGTTAAAATTCCGCCACATAATATTTGGCTCCCAACGTGGGGCAGCTGGTATTGCAGCTGCAAGTGAGATTGGTGGCTGGTAGTGTGACTGAAGAGAAGGATGGAAGAGGAACTGGTAAGGTTGAGAGGAGAATACGTGGTTGAGGGGTGAGAATGAGAGATTGAGGAGTCAGTTGGAGGAGGGGGAGGGAATGCTAAGAAGTGCAAAAGAAGAAATGAAAGGGGAGATGAAAGAGTCAGAAGAGAGAATGGAAGAGAGGATGGATAAAAAGTTGGAGGGAATGATGAAAAGTGTGGAAGAAATGATGAAAGGTATGTTCAAGGGTGTTTTTGGAGAAGGGGCTGTTGGAGGCAGGTTCTCTGGAACGTGTGAAGGGGCAAGAGAGAAAGAAAAGGAGGAAGAAGTGAATGGAAGCGTGAGTGATGAAAGTGATATGGGAATAGGAAGTAAGAAACGAGGGAATGAGAGGCAGGGTAAGGAAAAGGGGAATGAAAAGCAAGGGATGGAACAGAGGGAAAGTAAGGATAAGTCAGGGGAAGAAAAAGGAAGAAGGGAAAGGGAAAGGAAACTGGTAAGAAGGGTAAGGAAGTGGGAAAGGCAGGAAAGAAGGGAGAGGGTGAAGGCAGTAGTGATAGTGAGGTGGATGGAGGTGAGTGGATAAAAGTGGATAAAGAGGGAAAGAAGAATGTAATGAGTAAGATGAATGTAAGTGCAGAAGTGGACTCTTTGTATTCGGAAGAGGGTATGAAAGGACAGAGCGAAAGTAGCGAAAGTGAGAGTGAAAGTGAGAAAGAAGTGAGAAAGGCTATGTATGTGAGGGAGGTACCCCGGTGTGAAAAGTATAATGAGTATGGAAGTAGGGATGTGCATGATTTCTTTAGGGAGTATGAAAGGTTTTGTCAGGATAAGTATGGGGAAAGTAAGAGAGTGTGGGCACGAGAATTAGGAGAATATTTGACTGGGTTTTACTTGATATGTATAGGGTTATCATGAGTGTGGGGATGTTGAGTATGACAAGGTGAAAGCTAGACTAGTTGAGCAAGCGAGGCGTATGAAAGCGAGTGTTAAGTATAAGAGGAAGAATGAATTTGATGAGGCAAGAATGAAAGCTGGGAAACCTTGTCACTATATGCTTGTAGGCTGGAGACGTTGGCAAGGAAGAAGTTTGGGGATGATGGGATAGATGAATGTAAGGAGTTAGTACGGAAGTTGTTAGGGACAGTGCCAGATGGAGTTAGAGAATTTGTGAACTTGAAGCGGAAGGAGAAGAAAAGATGGACGAATGAAAGGTTGACTTGGGGAGAAATCTTGGAAATTGTAGAAGATTATGAGCTTGACAGGGTTATAAAGAGAGCAGAAGTGTAAGTGTAAGGGCTGGGGTAGATGAGAGAGTACCAGAGTTTGGAAGCTTTAGGGATGCAGTGTTGAGGGGCCCAATGAGAATGGCCGATAGTGTAATAGATAGGAGTGTAAGAGCAAGTAATGTGGAGGTGCCAGGGAGGATGAATGGTGGGTTTGTAAGGGAACAACGGGTTGGACGGGTTAGGGATAGTAGTGTACAAAGGGGAAGGTCGATGAGTGGAAGTCGAGAAGTGTTTTAGATGTGGAAAGGAAGGACATACAAAGAATGAGTGTAGGTGGGCTTTGGGAGCGTGTTTCGGGTGTGGGCAACCGGGACATTTGGTAAGGGGAGTGTATGAAAGATAGGGGTTAAATGCTACAGGTGCGGACAGGTGGGTCATATTGCTAATGGTTGTAGGGTACCAGAGTGAATGTAATATGTGGCAACTGTGGTAAGAATGGGCATTATGCGAGAATGTGTTCAGAACCGAGAGCGAAGTGTGACGAATGTGGAATGGAAGGGCATGTATCAAGTGTATGTAGACGAAAGAGGGTGACTGTGACAGCGAATTCGGGAAACTGAGTGTGAAGGGGGTTCAAATGGGTGGGTCCTCCAGGATGCAAGTGGTGTGTGTGATGCATGTACGTGAGGGGTTGTTGCATGAGAATCAGCAATTTGTTTTGATAGAGTATGGTAGAAAACGTAAGAAAGGGAAGAACGTAAGTGAACGGAGTGATCGTAAGTTGTGTGATAGGGGTGTGAGTGCCAAAGTGAAAATGAGTGATAAAGCGTGTAATACGGATGAATGGGATGGTATGAATAGAACGTATAGCATATGCGGGTTTGATATAACTGAGTTGACTGAACGTGTAGGGGTTAGTGAACGGTTGGAGGTGAGCGAAAGTGTAAGAGTAAGAGAGCGTAGCAGTGATAGACGAGTGATTGAAAGCATGAATGAATCGTTGCAAGAATTGGAAAGGTCAATGAGCGAATGGGATGGGTTAGTTGAAGAATTGGGGGAGGTATTTGGGAACGAGTTAGAGGGTATAGATGAGATTGTGGATGAAATTGAGAGTGGTAATAGTGAAGAAGATAGCGTGAATCTGAGAGAGAATGGAGGAGAAAATGTAAATCTGAATGTTGCTGGAAGAGAGAGCGAGTCTGAAAGAATGACTGCGTGCCTGCGAACGCGATCTAGAGGACCTGCTAGTGAGCATCCGTGGGTGTTGCGTAAGGCGATTTGAAAGAGGTGTGAAAGGTGTTGGTTGGGAAATGCTAAAAAGGGGGGAGAAATATAGAGGGATGAAGAAATTTGTTTTTATTTAGCATTTCCCAACGTTTTGTGAGAGAGAGAGAGAGAGAGAGAGAGAGAGAGAGAGAGAGAGAGAGAGAGAGAGAGAGAGAGAGTGTGTGTAATTGTCGTTGTGAGTGGTTTGGTTGTTGGAGTTCGTTTTACGGCGCTGTCTGTCTGTCTGTCGGGAGTTTTTCGGTTTTGGGGAAGGCTTGGGCAGTTGAGGTCCAACCTTGAAAGTGAACGGGGAGTTCGTCTGGCTTTTTTTGTTTGGATACCGGTACCGATATTGATGGTGCATGTGTCTCTTTTTTTTTCGTTCGTTGTTGGTGGAGGGTTTGTTTGAAATTTTGTTTTTGTGGTTTCTGTGTGCTGTGATTGGCGACCGTGGACCTTACCCATCTCCAGCAACCGAAGATCAGGGTGAGTGTTGTTTTGTTTGTGGGTTAAAATTCCGCCACATAGCCTGGCTCATGGCTCAAACCAGATATACATACTGCCAATGGCCTTTGGTATCAAACTTCGTTATCAGAGCTTCTCATGCCTCTTTAGCTGTTTTTGCACAGTTCACGTGCCGATAATTTTGAGGGCCTACCATGAGGCATATGTCGGCAACAGCTCGTTCTTTGTGGCGCTCCTTCCCATCTGCCGTATCAGTCCCTTGCACAGCCGACCACAATCCCTGTCTTCTTAAATAGTTAGTCATGGAGAAACACCAATTCTTGTAGTCTTCTCGCCCTTTCAACTTCGTGATTCCGAAGCCGCATGGCCCCGAGCCGGTTTCACCCATCTTGAATCACGGAGTCCAATAGTACCTTCAATCTCTTGTCGAAATCAGTATCTGTTCTTCTCAATTAGCTTTTGGGCCCATAACCTGTGACAATATGGGGCTAAATGACTAATTAGATATTCAGTTTCCAAGGATTGAGGCGGATCGATGAAACACATCTTCCTTGGGTGAGCGTTTATTCAGGACTCATGGACGCAAAAGAGTTTTACAAGTGTTGAGCCCGTAGACAAAAAAAAAAAATGAATGCTGCAGATTACAGTACTGTCAACTGTTGCACATCACAACACCAATGAAATGACACACATAAGCCTCCACTAGCAGTCCCATACATGGCCCCTAACTCATTCTTGAACATAATGGAAAAGTGTTAGAGCTACAATTCCATGGGCAACAAGATTTAGTTTCCACTGAGGGCTGAAACTCACATACCTGGATGTTGATGAACTCCCTCCTGTTGCCCTGTCCAACACTGGCCATCACGTCTGATCCCCACAAGAATCTGATGTGTAAAAAGCCATTTTTATAAATAACAGTTTTATCAGCATCCCAAAAGCCCATAAGGAGTCGACACAGTCTTATGCAATTGTATTTTTTTCATTACACAATGTTCCAGGTAATTTTAACAACTAGTACTTTTCAGAATCGCCAAAGGCACTGACCCAGTAAGGACATGGAATGGTTATATAAAGTATGCTAATCCATGCTTGTAGCTGTGGGTGTTTCTAACTACTTTAGGGCAAGCTTGACAGATCTATCAGTGATAGGTAAAGAAAACTTTCTTGACTTATGTACTTGTATGTTGTTTTCTGCCAAAAAAAAGTTTGTAAAACTGAGAGGAACAGAAAAGGTAAACATGTACAAATTGTACTAAACCACATAAAAAATATGCAGAGACATCAAGAGTGCCAATGAATGGCTTGGTACACAAAGATAAATATGGTATTTGTTTTTATTTGATGACAAATTCACTGTATGAATCATTGATCATCATCATCAACTACAGTTGTATAAGTGATAACAACACAAAGGAAAAAAATATTTACCGTCTTTCTCCCTTATGTCATTTAGCCACAAATCCGAGGGAAACCACTTAAACCATAATTTGGCTGCCAAAACGCATAGCAAAATCTATAGACACCCAAGGCAGCACAAAGGAAATCTAACTCCTTGAACTTATAAAGTGTAAATAAACTGTAACCAAGCTAATTCAAAATAATTAGTGTTGAATCCTATAATAACAAGTAAAAAATGCGACAAAGTTTCTTCGCCGCAATCAAGTTTTCTGTACAGCATATAATGCTGTATGAAACTCTCAGCTGCAGCCCATGAAACTTGCAGCCACGTCCTGATGGTGGCCTATGATGTTGGTACCTGTAGCAGTGCCAGACGCACAACCATGGCTAACTTTAACCTTAAATAAAATAGAAACTACTGAGGCTAGAGGGCTGCCATTTGGTATGTTTGATGATTGGAGGGTGGATGATCAACACACCAATTTGCAGCCCTCTAGCCCAAGTAGTTTTTAAGATCTCAGGGTGGACAGAAAAAGTGCTGACAGACAGACAAATAGCCATCTCAATAATTTTCTTTTAAAGAAAACTGAGGATTATCTTTAATTTACAGCCATTTATACAAATGGTTCATTATACTGTAAAGAGAGCTGTAGGTGGATTTACTCTTCCAAAAAGTGAAGTAACGGAGCAGGAGGTGCTGGCTGAAGTTCCCTCTGCAACGCTCATGTTGCAGACATTATTATTGACAAAGATGTATCATCTTGGGAGTCATCAATTGCGGCTACATGACCTGGATTATGTAACATGGCTGGGCCTCTTGCCCACAAGGATTGCTCATGAAGTTGCTTAACGATTGCCCCGTGGGACAGCACACCCGCAGGGTTCTGCTTGGTGGGAACATCCCGCAAGTCGAATCTGCACTCCTGTAGAATAAAAGAGACCTCCCACGCTCTGTTGGCTATGAAGGTTTGCTTGTTTTCAATTTTGCTACCCACCCATGCAACAGCTACTTTACTATCTCCCCAGATCGTTACTTAACTAAATCTAAAGATTTGGCACTTAGATACTTGGCTAATCTGGGATTGTTAGCATGTGTTTCTTACAAGAGGCAATTCCTGTTAGCAGGTAGGTCTCCCCATTGACGTTGCTAGCATAAGCTACTCCCCCATAAGCTTCCTCGGAAGCATCACAAAAAACAAGCAACTCTGAATTGTCTGAAACTACTCCCCTTTTGAACTTTAATCGATCAGTCTCCATTAAATCAGCGAGTATTTCTCTCGCTTCTGCTGCTCTCACAGGAGTTAGCATATCGTCCCAACCCACTTTCTCATTCCACAGAACTGCAAAAAGGTTTTACTTTTGACAAAAATTGGGATACAAGGCCTAAAGGGTCAAAGTTGGATACAACTAAGGACAGGATCTTTCATTTGGTGGGTACCCAATTCAGATTTATTACTCCCTTTCCCTTGAACAGTTTAAGTGAGTGTCGGACTCGCTGTTCAAAACCATTCCAAAAATTGGAATTTCTACTGGTTCTTCAACGTGAACTTCACAGTCAAATTTTGAATTGTTACTAGCCCATCCCCTGAGTGGCATGTGAATGCATTCCAAAATTGCTTTGACTTGAACTGAATCTTGCATCATTTTCTCAACTGAGTCATACGTCTTGATAAAACTGTCAAATTAAAAGTGCTTTATGAGCTCATCTCTACCCTCCCTCTGCAGATGAATTTGTAAGACTTGCTACAAGAGGTAGGGGTTCGAGGCTACACCAAATATGACGACATTAAATTCGAAGGTGGTAATTTGGGATGAATTTTCTGGCCACAGAAAACGACCATATTTGGCGTCTTTGGTGTCTAGGATAACGCGGTGAAATGCCTTGGAATTATCAACGGTAACAGCATAAGGCTTGGACCTACATCTTACCAACAAATCAAATAACACTTCTGGTAAGTTAGGGATGGCATATAGGCACTCATTAAGTGACTGCCCACCACTTTACTTTGAAGAAGCATTGAACACTACTGCCCAAAGTGAGGCATATAATAGCCCTTGATGACTGGGCTATGCACTTTTTGAATGAACTTGGTATCTATGTACAGTACATTTGGATCACATCGGAATTTTGCTGATGGTACATGGGATCATGACTGAAATGAGCTTCCAACATTTTCATGTGAGCAATTGCAAGCTCATAGTTGGTAGTCGGCCTCTCACAATCACGGAATGGCAGATTGACCTGGTAACCTCGCAAGGTTTGTTTAATGCTGCTCACAATAGTGAATTGTCATCGGGCCAAATGCCCAACATGTCCAGTCTCCACCACTCATCAACATCATACTCAGTGTCTTGAATTCTACACATACATAATGTTTTTATGACAGACATATCAACGCCCTGTCTAGCCCATCCTGGCAGTCTCCCATAAGGGGATACTCCATTAGGTGTTACAAATAAGCTGATGCTGTCACACTTCTTTAATCCATACACAAAATAATTGAAATAATCAGCGCCAATCAAAATTTGTACATTTTCAAGTGTGTCACTTTCAACCTCGTGATCAACAAGTGTGTAACCTTTCTGCTGCAAATGCTCTCTTACATTCATCAACCCAACGTTGTGAATGGGAGCATTTACTTTATCATGAACTAACGACCTTAACCTCAGGACCTGTTGGCCTATTCTCAGCTGGCACACTACTAAGTCAAACTCCCCCTCCATCACATCAGTTGCAAAGGGTGAAATATTCAATGTAACCTTTCTGATGATGGGGAGGTCAAATTCAGTGGCCAAATGGCTACAAATAAAGCTCTTTTGACTTCTGGTGTTGAAAAATACTTGGGTCACACATTCCTTATTATTATTATTATTATATTGCCACAAATGGTAGCTAAAGCAGTTGGCAATAAAGTAGGCAGCAAGTCCATGCTACTAGGAGAATTCAATAGTCTAGCATTAACAGACGGCTTCTCGTCTGATTTATTACACTGATTGCTTACATTAAGCTTTTTGCTGGTTTTGAGTGAGAGCAGTGGCTTTAGACACAAGGTTGTATCTAGGAACGGTATTACTAGGTGAAGCTATTGTCATGAAAAAATTGGATCCGTTTTTTCTCGACACTCCTTCACGACTTTCAGGATAAGCGAGAGGAAGTGGTAAGTACGCAGCAGAGTTTGTAGTTCTCATTTTACTGTAAATATGTTCAAGTGTTATTCATGTCAGGCAATTGCCTGTATTAGCAGTATCTTGAATATCTGAGAAACTCTCTTTTAAATGATTTAAATTCATCCTTTGATAAAATAACCAATGTAGAAATTTTGAACGGGAACCAAAGTGACGACGAGACATGCAGAAGGATGATATGGGTCTTTCTCATGGGCACATCATAGAGGTAAGCTGGGCTCATTCCATGTCGTCACTTCCCCAGCCAAGTTGTTCATTTGTAGTCAAGAGACGGTTCATATAGTTTGCTAATCTAATTGCTTTATATTTTTGCCATCCGAGGCTTAATATAGTTGATGTTCGGTGAAAGTGTAGTCTGATGATTCCGAAATAATGTTTATGTAAAATTGTAACTTTCGGAAGCCGATGTCATGAGTTTTACAGGTTTTGTGTAACTTTTCTTTTTCGGAGTAGTGTGCCTTGTACCTGACCGCGTGGTCCTTAAGGTTGTGCTTTAGCTTAGTGTACATTAAATTTGAATAGTCTAATTTTGTAATAAAATTATAAAATCCTACCTGGTCTTGATGGACTTTCACTTAGATGTTTACTGATATTGCCCTTCAGGCCTGATCATCCTAGTCCCAAACCATCCCGGACTTAGAACCCTCCCAGTTGTGGGGAAAAATTCGTGACTGCTACATTAAGATTTTGATTAGATTTTACATTATTAGAACAAATGAGGGTATGGTGATGTCCTCCACAAATACTGCAATTTTGGTTACAACGGCACTCATCACTACGATGTCCTTTCACAAAGCAATTGAAACACTGTTGGTTTTGCATCAAGACCCTCTTATAGTCTTTTACACTTATAAAATTACGACTATCATTTGCTGAGTGCCCTTTGTTGCATAAGGGGTAAGATTTGGCATGAGCAGCGGCTGATGGCTGTTCGGTCTTAGGCTTTGAGGAGTTCGAAGATGGCGTCATAATTGCAATGTCGCTCAAAGTACAAGTGTGGAAGTCTAGAGCATCATACAGTTCGGTCACTGAATAATCTGACTTACGTGACAAGTTGCTTGTTCACTAAGTTAAGTACGAATCCTCTCCCCACCTAACATGGGACTAAGTTTGTCAATTTGCTCCAATACAACGTAAGGGTGTAAGAGCCCCGACGCTGCCTCTTCCAAACACGTGTGTGTTCGTGTGTTCGTCAATCGTCATCATCGAAGTGGACAGGACAAAGCCAGCGTCTCGTTTTCTTTCTCTACAGGAACGCTATTTCAACCATACAATATTTCCGTCTGTTTCTCCCTAGCCACTGTTGTCTTGATGTATGTACGATCACCACTACTTGCATTGCCATGCAAGCATTCTAATCATGTACTCATAATGTTCCAACGAATCTTCTGTATCAAACTGTACGTGTGTTTCTGTTTGTGAAGACGCCAAATGTCTCTCCATTTCACATTTATTATGCTACTGCATTGTATCCATTAATTTGTCTTGAATCTCAAGCAATTGGCCATATGTAGAATTTCCTGGCCTTTCCACTGATGTATGTTTCATCACTGTATGTTAATCATGTCTCTTGATATCGCCATCTGTTTGTCTGCCGACAAACACAGATGTCTGAACCTTTTATGTCTGTTTTACCTGTCTGTGTGTAGACGCTACATTACCGCTCGCACGCGTCAATAACATCTTCCAAGATTGTGTACATTTATCTCAGTAAGGAACAACCAATAAACCAGTTAACACCCAGCCAGTATGTCGCTCATATCCCAGTCCTTACAAGGGCTTCAAATCGCCTCTCCATTCTTGTGTTTCACCCTTCATATGTGTATTAATCACATCATATATGTTACTTTTTATTATTGCAGATTGTTTATGTATCTCACTGTATGCATGCATTATTGTATGGCCTTTCCGCCGATGTATATATATATCTGCCTTTTACATGTTCTGTAACGCATTATATATGTCTTCTTATGCCTGTTAACAAACATAGCTTCTGTATGGACGCAGCGTGGGGCCTCAGGTCGCCTGCTACCTTTCCGTCTGCTTTCCGCGTTATAAACACCTGACATTTCTTGAACCTCACATTGGTGACCCCGGAGTGACAGGTAGCGTGGTTTTGGCCCATCCATTAACAGACAAAGCCGGACTAATTATGTAAGATTTGACACTGTCTCTTCCAAACACGTGTGTGTTCGTGTGTTCGTCGATCGTCATCATCGGAGTCGACAGGACAAAACAGGAGCATCTCGTCTTCTTTCTCTACAGGAACGCGATTTCAACCATACAATATTTCCGTCTGTTTCTCCTTAAGCATTGTTGTCTTAATGTATGTACAATCACCACTACTTGCATTGCCATGCAAGCATTCTAATCATGTACTCATAATGTTCCAACGAATCTTCTGTATCAAACTGTGTGTATGTTTCTGTTTGTGAAGACGCCAAATCCATTTCACATTTATTATGCTATTGCATTGTATCCATTAATCTGTCTTGAATCTCATGCAATTGGCCATATGTAGAATTTCCTGACCCTTCCACTGATGTATGTTTCATCACCGTATGTTAATCATGTCTCTTGATATCCCATCTGTTTGTCTGCCGACAAACACAGATGTCTGAACCTTTATGTCCGTTTTACCTGTCTGTGTGTAGACGCTACATTACCGCCGCACACGTCAATAACATCTTCCAAGATTCTGTACATTTATCTCAGTAAGGAACAGACAATAAACCAGTTAACACCCAGCCAGTGGCTCATAACCCAGTCCTTACACTGGTGACCCCGGAGTGACTCAAGGACCCGGGCCGACCCAAGATGACGACCCACACGCCGATTGAGCGCTGTTTCCCGCCGTTCCTGAGTTCTCAGTATTAGTCCGACCCTCCGAGATGAAACCCACCACCGGAGCCCTGGATACCTCCTCCAGGAAACCTGAAGCCGCCCCCGCATTCGTACTGGACGAGCTGACCAACGAAGGACCAGCCACGTCATCCTTCAGCCTGTTGCCGCCCTCTCGAGCTGGCTACCAAGGATCAGCCGTCATCCTTCAGCCCTCGAGCCGCCACCGAAGGATCATCCGACGCCACCCTTCAACCAGCTCCCGTCCTCCTCGTAAGCTCCTGCTGGTCGGTGCCGCCTTCAGCCTCCCTACCCGCCCCTTAGCCCAAGCCCTTCGAGCCAACTACAATTGTTAAGACAATTTCCGCATCGATGCAATCATGGGGGAACATTGTAAGAGCCCGTCGCCCTGACGCCATCTCTTCCAAACAATCAGACGTTACACACGTCTTGGGGAGATACTTGTAAGAGCCCCGACGCTGTCTCTTCCAAACACGTGTGTTCGTGTGTTCGTCGATCGTCATCATCGGAGATTCGAGGACAAAACAGGAGCATCTCGTCTTCTTTCTCTGAACGCGATTTCAACCATACAATATTTCCGTCTGTTTCTCCTTAAGCATTGTTGTCTTAATGTATGTACAATCACCACTACTTGCATTGCCATGCAAGCATTCTAATCATGTACTCATAATGTTCCAACGAATCTTCTGTATCAAACTGTGTGTATGTTTCTGTTTGTGAAGACGCCAAAGGTCTCTCCATTTCACATTTATTATGCTATTGCATTGTATCCATTAATCTGTCTTGAATCTCATGCAATTGGCCATATGTAGAATTTCCTGACCCTTCCACTGATGTATGTTTCATCACCGTATGTTAATCATGTCTCTTGATATCGCCATCTGTTTGTCTGCCGACAAACACAGATGTCTAAACCTTTATGTCCGTTTTACCTGTCTGTGTGTAGACGCTACATTATTTTCTTCTAGTGACACGTCAATAACATCTTCCAAGATTCTGTACATTTATCTCAGTAAGGAACAACCAATAAACCAGTTAACACCCAGCCAGTATGTCGCTCATTCCCCAGTCCTTACAATTACAGCATCAAAGTTTAGGCCTCTGATAACTCCCTCCCTGATGGAAACTGTGCCATTAATGGACTAAATATGGCGTACCCAAAAAAGGGCACGTTCTGGCACTTCGTTCGACCACTCGAACAATCAGCACCATTAACGGACTCAATACAGCGCATTTTCCTGCGATTTTGGTGCGTGAGTAGTAAAGATGTCGGAAGCTGAACTTCAATGCAAACCCGCGAGCATTGTCTGTACACCCCTCTTGCCAACAGAGCCAGATGAGGTCAAACTTTCCCCGTTTTCGTGGCAGAACACGGCATCATGGTTCCTGTACACAGACGCGTACTTTCGCTTGGCGCGCATCTCAGACAATGCTATCAAATCCGACGTCAGCATGATGGTGCTCCCAGAAGAGGTGTTCAACAGAATCTCCCCTTGGCCCAACACGCAACCGGAAGGATAAACTCATGCAAACTTACTCCATGCCCATGACCGAGACAGCGCAGCACGCACTCAACCTATTATCCCAGCTCCGTGGAGAAGCATCACCCAGGGAAGCCTGGGACAAACTACGGGGGTTGGTAACACTGCCAGGCCGCAACAAAAAAAGGGAGGAAGAGAAAGGTAGATTTAACAAGAGCGATCTTCCTTCAGCACCTCACACAGGAAGTTAGGCGCCAGATAAAAGACGCGGACACCCTCGACAAGGATGCCTTAGTCGATGTCACCCAGAAAATACACGAGGCCACCAAGGTCTTGAAACAAGCCACCGCCCTGGGAGCCTGCAGCCTGACGAAAGAAAACAACAACAGAGAGGGAGACATCAAAGCCGTTTACGGGAAGAAGACACCATTCAGGGAACACAGGACATGGTCAAACCTGGCGTGGTGTTTCTTCCATAGAAAATTTGGAACCAACGCCAGGAACTGCAGACCTCTCTGTTCCTTTACAAAAAACGACGAAAGCGGCCACAAGTAACAGCTTTGGCTTCGAAATCCAACTCCCAGCGACCAGCAGGTTTCTTCAACAGAGACGAAATCTCGAAACGGCGCTTCTTGTAGATACGGGGGCAATGTAGATACGGGAGCAATATAGTCGGTCTTCCCACCACCTAAGGAAGATTTAGAAAAGATACCTGACTCAACACCTGCCCTCATAGCAGCAAATGGAACTCCCATCTGCACATATGGCACGATGACCCGGACTATTTTAATTCTGGGCTGCAGATACCACTAGCCCTTCATCATCGCAGAGGTCAAATTCCCCTTGCTGGGAGCAGATTTCCTAGGGCACCACGGACTTCTGGTCGACGTCAGAAGACAATGCCTCCTCGACATGGGAACCTGCCACTCCCGTCAGCTCTCCACCGGACCTGGAATGCCCACCATCTGCTCCACAGCCCCCAACGGCTACATGTCCCTCCTACTGGAGTTCCCTGACGTATTCAAACCAGAGCAACGCCAGTCACCTGGGGGCTTCAGCAAAGCACGGCATCTTCCATCATATCACTACAACGGGCCCACCGACCCATGCCAAGTTCCGACGACTGTCCCCCCAAAAATTACAAGATGCCAAACAGGCCTTCACAGAGATGGAACGCATGGGCATCTGTAAAAAAGCATCAAGCCGGTGGGCATCTGCCCTCCACATAGTAAAGAAGTCCAATGGTTCATGGAGGCCATGCAGGGACTATCGGCACTTAAATTTACTGACAACACCAGACTACTAACCACTCTCTAACTTGCAAGACCTGATAGACCTGCTGAAGTCATACTTCCAAGTCCCTGTGCATCCCAACGACATCCCCAAGACCTCCATCATCATGCCCTTCGGGACTTATACATTTTCCTATTCCACCTTCGGTCTCAGGAACACAAGTGGTGCACATTCCAGCACCTGATGGACACCATCTTGGGGGATCTGCCTTTCTGCATCTGCTACGTTGACGACATTCTCACCTTCTCTAAGTCCCCAGAGGAACACTTTCGCCACGTCCATGCCGTCCTGAAACATCTGCAGGACAGCGGACTGGTCATCAGGTTTGACAAATGCATTTTCGGGAAAGAAAAAGTAGACTTCCTTGACCATGAGATTTCCCCAGCAGAAGTGTGCCCCATGGTCTCTAAAGTAAAAGCTATAGAGAATTTCCCGAAACCACAAACCATCAAGGTCCTTCAGGAGTTTCTCGGAATGATAAACTACTACCAGCATTTCATCCCAGACGTCACCCGCACTATGTACCCCCTGACATCAATCCTGAAGGGCAAGCAAGGAACACTGACATGGGAGGCTCCGCAGCAGCAGGCATTCATAGAAACAAAGAGGGCCCTCGCCAGTGCCACTACCTTGACTCACCACAACCCCACAGCTGCCCTCAGACTGACAACAAACACCAGCAACATTGCCTGCGGTGCAGTACTCGAGCAACTAGTGAATGGCGCCCCCAAACCCTTGGCCCTCTTCAGCCACAAGTTTTCTCCAGCAGAGACCCGCTACAGCGCCTTCGACAGGGAGCTGCTGGCTATCTACAAGTCCATGAGACACTTCAAGTATGTGCTGGAAGGGACCGAATTCACGATCCTAACAGATCACAAACCCTTGGTGCACGCATTTGCAAAGCTGGGAGATGCATGGTCTGCAAGGCAACAGCGACACCTGACCGCCATCTGTGAATTCGGGTGCACCATCAACTGTGCCCCTGGCAGGAAGAACCCAGTAGCCGATGTCCTGTCGAGAGTAGAAATCAATTCCCTTCACCTCGGCATCGACTACAAAGACCTGGCAAAAGAACAAGCAACAGACCCAGAGATGGCAGACTACAGGACGGCAGTGACAGCTCTTGAGTGGGAAGATGTGCCCTTAGCAAACTCGAACACAACTCTACTCTGCAACACCAGCACAGGCCGCCCCCGGCCCCTACTACCCGCCTCGAGGAGGAAGCAGGTGTTCGACATAATCCACAGTCTCCCATCCATCAGGATGCACGATGGTGCGCCTCATGACTAACAAGCTCGTCTGGCATGGCATCAACAAGGACGTCCGACAGTGGGCAAGGAGCTGCATCCCATGCCAGGCAAGCAAAACATCCTGGCACACAGAGTCTGGGGTCAGCGACTTCACCAAGCCAGCCTCGTCGGCGCTTCGGTCACATCCACATCGATGTCGTCGGACCTCTTCCACAGTTGGGAGGAGCCAGATACCTCCTGACGATCATAGACCACTCCACCTGCTGGCCCGTGGCAACCCCCATGGAAGGGGCATCAACAGCGTCATGCACAGAGGCCCTCCTCTCCAGTTGGATTAGCAGTTTCAGAGTGCCAGACAGCATCACTACAAGCAGGGGTCCAGTCTTCCTGTCAGAGCTCTGGGTCTCCTTGGTGCGCCTGATGGGTACAACACTACATGGCACAATGGCTTACAACCCCACAGCGAACGGCATGGTCGAGAGGGCACACCACTCCCCTAAGACAGCTCTCATGGCATGTTGCACCAATGAGAGGTGGAAGGAACAGCTCCCCTGGGTCCTGCTAGGTCTCCGCACCACACTGAAAGCAAATGGCAACGCCTCACCTGCTGAGAAAGTCTATGGGGAAACACTGGCCATTCCCGGAGAATTCTTCCCGCCATTGGCCAATGGCGCCGACACCCCCTTCCCGAGGTTGAGGGAACTTGCACAGAAGTTCACGCCCTGCCATAAGACCTTCACCAACAGAACCACCACCTACAGCCCACCCACCTTAGACTCCTGCGCCTACATCTTTGTCAGGGTGGACGCCCGTCGGCCACCCTTAACCAGGCCCTATAGGGGGCCCCACTGAGTCATCAGGTGGGGCCGCCAAGGCATACCTCCTTGACATCCACAGGCAGGAAGACTGGGTCACCATCGACAGGTTGAAGCTGGCATTCCTGTTGGACAGCAAAATATGCGAGGAGGCAGGCAGGTGCCCCAGAGTTCCCCCTCAGTACCTCCCCACAGACACACCAGCTCCCCCACCAAAGCTGGGTCCAGGGTGGCCCAGGGGACACATCGAGCCAACCCCAGATGTCGGTTCCACCCCACGCCCACAGTTCTCCAGGAGTAGGTGCCCACTCCAACTGCCCCAGCATTTGCATGATTAATGTTGTTTCATCCAATAATTGTTCCTCTAATTATTGCCTTGGGGGGGGGAGTATTTGTAAGGGCATCAAATCGCCTCTCCATTCTTGTGTTTCGCCCTTCATATGTACATTGATCACGTCATATATGTTAGCTGTTATTATTTCAGATTCTTTATGTATCTCATTGTTTGCATCATTGTACGGCCTTTCCGCCGATATATACATCTGCCTTTTACATGTTCTGTAATGCATTATATATGTCTTCTTATGCCTGTTAACAAACATAACTTCTGTATGGACGCAGAGGTGAGCCTCAGGTCGCCCACTACCTTTCTGTCCACTTTCCGCATTATAAACACCTTTTGAAAATAATAAAGAATCAGTCTTTCACTTCTGACATTTCTTGAACCTCACAACAATAGCAAGTTTGATTCAGAACTTTTTGAGGATTTCATGCTCAAAGGTATGGGTAGGCAAATCCCCAAAGTGATTGAATAACAGAGCTAATGTCTGAGGTGAGTTACCATATAACTTGTCTAACAAAAGGATTGCTACATCATAGTTGTCCGTGGTGACGCTCAGTGACTATATCAATCTAAGTGGCTTATCTTCTAGCATGCTAAGTAGGTGTGTGAACTTTGTGACTGGATTTAGCTCTGAACAGTTGTGCACATAGACATCAAAAAGCTGTTTGAATGTTGTGTACTCCCTCATATCCCCCTTTAAAGACAGGTAATTTAATCTCCCTTAATTTCCCTTGAGATGGTTGATAAGTCTGGGAAAGCTGTGAGACTCTCACCTGAAGGGCGCCTTTAGCAGCTCCAGCCTCTCTGATTGCATTGCACATATCTTCATTAGAGACATCCTCTAACTTAACACCAGATTTAAAGATGTTGGTAAGTTCGTCATGATCTCAGTCGATCTTTTTGACGATATCCCAATATGTCTCTACAGGTTAAGTCCGTAACAGTTCTCAGTTGGACTTTTTGACATAATGACCAAGGAGAGTTATAAGGGCTGTTACTTTAATGGGCATCTTGGCTTCATTAACAGTTAAGCACTCGGGCATCACAAATCTCCATGTTTACGTTAAAATGATTACGTGATCTCGCAATTTGGCGCTGTAGATCACCAGCATTCGACAGGTTTGGGCTCATCCACTGCTAGATCGTTGCCCAGAGTGTTTTGGCTCTTTACCTAAGTATGCAATCATCGAAGGACCAAATGTTGAGAATTTTCCTCGATTTTTATATTGGTTCATGCCCGTTGTTCTGGGTAAAGGCCCGTCCAGATGATTGAGCATTGCCCGCGTGCACAAGCGAGCAGTTTGCCTTTTAACAAGTTTACTGCTAGTGCCCGCTAAAACTCTGACAAAGTTCCTGTGTTGGTTGTTTAGCAAGACACCAGACACTGCCCATGGCCAGTAATATGTCACTGCCAGACACACGAGGCTGCCTATGGAGGCAAGGGCCAGAGGTTGTCATTGTTCACTCTGTGTTTGACAGGCTATGGATCAGTGGTCGAGACCTCATGTTCTACATTTAATAGAACTTTATTGGGAACATCCTTACCTTTGGAATGTAAAATTGAACACACACACAATTATTAGCATGTATTATTATATATTATATATATATATATATATATATATATATATATATATATATATATATATATATATATATATAGAAAATTTCCCCATAAAAGCTTTCTTGAAACCAATTGGTTTCGTTTTGGTGGCTTGATTTTCATATTACACTGCAGTATTACAGGAAAACCATACTTGTTGTTATACTTGTAGTTATCGTACCTCACACAGTCTGCAGGTCTGGCCTTAATGACCACATGCTCTGGCTGTGCCCGGGTTTGACTGGGCCAGCTCAGCACTGTGTGAACAACACTCCAGTTGTACCTATGGGCTTTGCTCGTTTGCGGGCAGTGCCCATTGAGCTGTGCTCGATCGTCTGGACGGGCCTTAAGGAAACGAAGTCCATTGGCTATGGCTTTGAACCAGCACTACAGGGTGGTAGTTACACCAAACACGAGTACATTTTCTAATTGTATTTTACAAAAATAAACTTCAAAAAAAAAATGCCAAAACTATTTAATACTACGTTAATAGGAAAAATTATATGCATATTTACAATGATTTTACGTTAATCCTTCCTGTAGCTGGGTTTACTATCAAGAACACTGAACTTCTGGAACACATGGGGGCCGGCAATCAAGACGCAAAGGGTTACGTTAAATTTGTTTCAAATTGCTGAAGTCGCAATTTGATCGAGTTACGAATGTAGCATTACTACGTGACATGATTCATATCAATGTAAGGTAAGATGGGCGTCGATCAAATTGGATAAAAAAAAAAGTACAATTACCTTAGTTTTCAGGAATGATTCTAATGGGACGGTCGCCTGCAAAACACACCTGTTCAACTTCGAGTCCAGAAGATGAGTAAATGGAGGGCTCTTTGCCTTTGCCAAAGATCGTCCTTTTCAGAAATTTCAAGATTTTAACTATGTTACTGTAAGCAAATTTCTTAGTTCCAGAATTCTAATTAACCAAAAGTGCAGCGTACGGTGTATTCCTTGATAAAAAAAGACATGTAACAAAAGAAATAGCAATATCACTTCAAATCAGAACCATCGCATAAATTCTCCACGTCACTCATTTCTCTCCACGTAACTTATTGCAGTCTCGTTTGCTATTTCCACCGATCTGTAAACTGACTAGATAGGAGGTTTTGTCAGCAAAATCCCTGCAGAAGATTTTATCGACATATATCTTTGCCTTTTAGCTCAACATACAAACATGTAAAAAGAGAACTCACTATCGTACTTAGCAGTATGTATCCATACGTTAAATTTAATTTTATTTTCAAGAACTTAACAATCAGAAGTTTTCATGTTCAAAGACACCCTACGGGAAATGGTGCGATCATCAACAGCTTATTTATTTACTTGTCTCAAATGTAATTTGGGAACCTGTGTATGTAATTCCAGTCGGCTGTTGAAGGTTCGCATAGATTGTCAACAGGGTGTCAGTCACCAGATAGGATTAACACT
Source organism: Macrobrachium rosenbergii (assembly GCF_040412425.1). NCBI lineage: Eukaryota > Metazoa > Arthropoda > Malacostraca > Decapoda > Palaemonidae > Macrobrachium > Macrobrachium rosenbergii. Next base: position 81,689,419 of record NC_089752.1, on the reverse strand, counting down.
GTCCAGGAAGGAATTCTCTGCAATATGCAACCATACAGTAAAATGTCAACATAATATTCTGTACAACGAATTTAAAATCCTATCTCAAGTAATAGATAACCAGTCGTTACCCATTCTCGAGTCCCTCTTCATTAAACAGATATCACCAACCCTCAACAGCCATTCAACTGCTGTACAATTAAACATTGCCTAAGAGACCATTCATTCTCACCTTTTTGCGTTTGCCTTCCCTGGTGTCAAAAAATGAATAACAATTTATTCAGTCTTTTACAGAGTTTCTGTGCCAGTGAGTTGTCCTCTCAATGTTTTTGCCTTTTTACTTTTTGTAATTATGTACAGAAATCTTTTGCTTATTAGGATTGATGTAAAATACCTTTTTCTTCCGTCTTTGGGAACAATGTAATTTATTCAGATGTTCACTTACAGTTTTTTCTTGTTACTATTCTGGATTTTTTATTCTCCTGAAAGAGAGTATCATTATGCTTAGTAGTTTTGTTTTAATGTTAATTTCCTGTTTGATTACTTGTCATTTTGCTTTCATCTAAAATCTAAAGCTTTTTGATTTACTTATTATTATTTTATTTATTTTTCAGAGAATGATTCCCTACTGTGCTCTATTTTAGCCTGACTCCTGATGTATGGTTTTTTTCATTGTCTCTGTTTTTAGCCCTGAAGATGCGATTTGTATCCCAAAACGTTGTTGATGGGAAAAATAAATTCGTAACAAAATGCTGAAGTTTCTGATTTCCATACTGTTCCTATTAAAGATTCATCTTTCTAGAAGCGACAATGCCATTCATTATGTGTATATATATATATATATATATATATATATATATATATATATATATATATATATACATACACATATATATAAACACACACATACACACACATATATATATATATATATATATATATATATATATATATATATATATATATATATATATATATATGTTGTGAGTTCAAGAGAAATGTCAAAGAGACTGATTCTTTATTATTCTCGACAGGTGTTTATAAAACAAAAAGCAGACGGAAAGGTAGTGGGCAACCTAAGGCTCCCCGCTGCATCCATACAGAATTTGTGTTTTCTGACAAGCATAAAAATACATACAATATTTGTTACATGGCATATGAAAGGTAGATATACATATCGGCAGAAAGGCCACACAATGATGCATAAGATGAGGTACATAAAGAATCTGAAATAAAGATGGGTAATATACATAACGTGATTAATGTACATCTGAAGGGAGAAACACAAGAAAGGAGAGGCGATTTGTCGACCTTACAAATACTTCGCCCAAAGGCAATAATTAGAGGAGCAATTATTGGATGAAATAACATTAATCACAGAGGCTCTGGGGCAGTTGGAGTGGGCCCCAGCTTCTGGAGAACTGTGGGCGCAGGATGGAGCTGAAACCTGGGTTTGGCTGGATGAGTTTCCTGGGCCGCCCCAGGCCCCGCCTTGGTGGGGAAGCGGGTGCATCTGCAGGCAGGTATGGAGGGGGACTCTGGGGCACCTGCCTTCTCCTTCACATACCTCACTGTCCTCCCACCCATGGATGCCGAGGAGGAATGCTTTGCTGGCTCGCTTGATGATGTAGGCGCAGGAGTGTAAGGTGGGTGGGCTGTCGGTGAAGGTCTTATGGCAGGGCGCGAACTTTTGTGTGAGTTCCCTCAACCTTGGGAGGGGTGCGTCGGCCAGTGTTTCCCCGTAGACTGCCTCAGCAGGGGGGGCGTCGCCATTTGCTTTAGGTGTGGTGCGGAGACCCAGCAGGACCCAGGGCAGCTGTTCCTTCCACCTCTCGTCGGTGCAACGTGCCATGAGAGCTGCTTTAAGAGAGCGGTGCGCCCTCTCGACCATGCTGTTTGCTGCGGGGTTGTATGCCATTGTGCTGTGTAGAGTTGTACCCATCAGGCATGCCAAGGAGACCCAGAGCTCTGACAGGAAGGCTGGACCCCTGTCCGTAGTGGTGGTGTCTGGCACTCCGAAGTGGCTTATCCAACTGGAGAGGAGGACCTCTGCGCATGATGTTGTTCAAGCTTCATCAATGGAGGTTGCTTCGGGCCAGTGAGTGGAGTGGTCTATGACCGTCAGGAGTTATCTGGCTCCCCCCGACTGTGGAAGGGGCCCGACAATGTTGATGTGGATGTGGCTGAACCGCTGACGAGGCTGGGGAAAATCACCGATCCCGGACACTGTGTGCTGGGGTGTTTTGCTTGTCTGGCATGGGATGCAGCTTCTTGCCCAATGGCAGACATCCTTGTTGATGCTGTGCCAGACGAACTTGTCAGTCATGAGGCGTGCCGTTGTGCGCCCCGATGGATGGGAGAAACCGTGGACTGTGTTGAACACTTGCTTTCTCCTCAAGGCAGGCACTAGGGGCATGGGCAGCCTGTGCTGGTGTCGCAGAGGAGAGTTGTGTCCGAGTTTGCTAAGGGCACATCTTTCCATTTAAGAGCCGTCACTGATGTCCTGTAGTCCGCCGTCTCTGGGTCCACTGATTGTTCTCTCGCGAGGTTTTTGTAGTCGATGCCAAGGTGAAGGAAATTGATTTCTACTCTTGACAGAGCGTAGGCCACTGGGTTTTTCTTGCCAGGAACGTAGCTGATGGTGCAACTGAATTTGGAGATGGTGGTCAGGTGCTGCTGTTGCCTTGCAGACCATGTGTCCCCCTGCTTTGCAAATGCATGAACCAAAGGTTTGTGGTCTGTTAGGACTGTGAATTTGGTTCCCTCCAGCAGGTACTTGAAGTGCCTCACAGCCTAGTAGATAGCCAGCAGCTCTCTGTCAAAGGTGCTGTAGCGGGTCTCAGCTGGCGAAAACTTGCAGCTGAAGAAGGCCAAGGGCTGGGGCATGCCGTTCACCAGCTGTTCGAGTACCGCACCACAGGTGATGTTGCTGGCATCTGTTGTCAACCTGAGGGCAGCGGTGGGGCTGTGGTGAGTTAAGGTGGTGGCACTGGAGAGGGCCCTTTTCATCTGAATGAATGCCTGCTGCTGTGGAGCTTCCCATGTTAGTGATTTTGGTTTCCCCTTCAGGATTGACGTCAGGGGGTACATGATGTGTGCGAACTCTGGGATGAAGCACCAGTAGTAGTTTATCATCCCGAGAAACTCCTGAAGGGTCTTGATAGTTTGGGGTTCCGGGAAATTTTCTATAGCTTTTACTTTAGAGGTGGTGGGGCGCACTCCTGCTGGGGAAATCTCTTTGTTCATGATGGCGCAGACATGGTGAAGGTGTTCCTCTGGGGACCTGGAAAAAATGAGGATGTCGTCGACGTAGCAGATGCAGAAATGCAGATCTCCCAAGATGGTGTCCATCAGGCGCTGGAGTGTGGCGCCTGCATTCCTGAGACTGAAAGTGGAATAGAAAAATGTGTAGCTACTGAAGGGCGTGATGATGGCGGTTTTTGGGACGTCATCGGGATGTACAGGGACTTGAAAGTACGACTTCAGTAGGTCCATCTTGGAGAAAATTTTGGCTCCGTGGAGGGCGCCCGTCAGGTCCTGCATGTTAGGAAGGGGGTAGTAGCCTGATGTTTTTACCAAATTCAGGCACCGATAGCCCACAGGGCCTCCATGAACCATTGGATTTCTTTACCATGTGGAGGGGAGACACCCACGGGCTTGATGCCTTTTTACAGATGCCCATGCGTTCCATTTCTGCAAAGGCCCGTTTGGCATCTTGTAACTTCTAGGGGGACAGACGTCGGAACTTGGCATGGGTTGGTGGGCCCGTCGTGGTGATGTGGTGGAAGATGCTGTGCTTTGCTGAAACCCCTGGTGACTGGCGCAGTTCTGGTTTGAATATGTCCGGAAACTCCTGTAGTAGGGATGTGTAGCTGTTTGGGGCTGTGGAGCAGATGGTGGGCATTCCAGGTCCGGTGGAGAGCTGACGGGAGTGGTATGTTCCTGTGTCGAGGAGGCGTTGTCTGGCGACGTCGACTAGAAGTCTGTGGTGCCCTAGGAAGTCCTCACCCAGCAGGGGGAACTTAACATCCATTATGACGAAAGGCCAGTGGTATCTGCGCCCCAGGATCAAGATAACCCGGGTCATAAGTGCGGATGGGAGTTCCGTTTGCTGCTATAAGGGTGGGTATTGAGTCAGGTATTTTTTCTAAACCTTCCCTGGATGGCGGGAAGATGGACTGCATTGCCCCCGTATTTACCAGCAGGCGTCGTTTGGATATTTCATCCATGATGAAAAAACCTGCTGGTTGGGGGAGTTGGATTTCACAGCCACAGCTGTTACTTGTGGCTGCCTTTGTCATTTTTTTGAAAGAACAGGGAGGCCTGCAGGTTCTGGTGTTGGTACCAAACTTTCTATGGTAGAAGCACCATGCCGGGTTTGACCATGTCCTGTGCTCTCTGAGTGGCGTTCTCTTCTTATAAATGGTGTTGATGTCTCTGTTGTTATTGCCGTCTTCCTTTGACAGGTTGCAGGCTTCCAGGGTGGCAGCTGCGAGGGCGGTGGTGTGTGTCGAGGCCTTGGTGGCCTCATATAGTTTCTGGGCGTCGTTGACTAAGGCATCAATGTCTAGGTTCTCTGCATCCCTTATCTGGCACCAAACTTCATGCTGGAGGTGCCGAAGGAAAATTGCTTTTGTTAGGTCTATTGTCCTTTTCCTCCCATTCTCGTCACGGCCTGGGAGTGTTATCAACCCCTACACCTGGTCCCAGGCTTCCCTGGGTGATGCATCTCTGAGGGGCTGGGATAACAGGTCGAATGAGTGCTGCGCTCTCTTGGACATGGGCATGGAATAAGAATTCAGCAGTTTGTTTTTTAAGTCCGTGTACGTGACTTTTGTGAGAGAGTGCGAAAGAAAGAGCAGGTAGACAAGTACTGCTAGTTTATTGAGGAAGTGACCCGCTTATAAAGCGGCGTGCGGACGTCGGCGTATACACGGATGTCAGTACAAAATTTACAAGTGACCCAAGGTCAAAACTATTTCTCTACACAAAACAGGACAAGTACATATAGATAACAGGATGATTAACAATAGTTGATTAGACACAAAAAATACTCTGACACATGTACTATGTATAAGGGCAAATGAACAGGTAATAAATGTACAATTACATAATGATAATAAGGCTGAGCACCACGACCTTGGGTCAGCTGTGAAGGTACCGTAGAAAACAGGAGGTTCATCACAGAGAACCTGTTGAGTGGGGACTTTACAATACTCCCCACAAGACGTAGGTAACGTCTGATCAAAGCAGGTATCTGCTGGGGCGGCGGAGAGGGCTGCCCTTCTCGATGTCATCTGGGGGGTGCATTCGACTTTTCCAGTGCCCTGCGAATGGGAGTGATGGGTTGCTCTCCTGCCCAGGCCCGGGGCACCCACGAGGTTTTCTTGCCGGCGGGGTGGGCTGAGGGGCCGCTGCTTCCTGCGGGGGCTTTGGGAAGTACCCCCGACTTCTTCCTCCAGGAATGCTGACGTGAGGCAGTCTACCGACACCGTCGTCCTTCCCATGGACAGCCACCTGGAATGCCTTTTTGTTTCTCTCCAGTACAAGGAAAGGCTCCCTGTAGGGCCTGGTTAAGGGTGAGCATACGGCATCATTCCTGACGAAGACGTGGGTGGTGGAGGATAGACCAGGAGGCATGAAGGGGGACGTCCTGTCGGTATATATCCGCCGGCAGGGGGCGAACTTCCCAACCCTGTTGCTGGGCCTCTGTGTTGTTAGGTCATCCCAGTCCTCCATGATGAATTCACCTGGGACTACAAGGGACTCCCCATAAAACTTTTCTGCTGCAGACGGGTCACCGTTGGCTCTAGGGGTGGTCCTCAGCCCAAGGCGGACCCAGGGAAGCTGGTACTTCCAGTTGTCGGCGGTGCAACAAGCCATGAGGGACGCCTTCAGGGACCTGTGGAACCTCTCCAGCATTCCATTGGCTGCAAGGTTGTAGGCGGTGGTGCTGTAGTGAGTGGTCCCCAGCAGGTGTGCCAGGGCAGTCCACAGCTCGAACCGGCTGATCCAGCAGGAGAGGAGGGCCGCAGCGCACGCACTGGAGGTGGCTTCTTCCATGGGCATCGCTTCAGGCCACCTGATGGAGCATCAACGACTGTCAAAAGGTGTCTGGCTCCTCCTGATGGGGGAAGAGGACCCACTATGTCGACGTGGATGTGCCCGAAACGTCTCCCCGGCTGGGGAAAGTCGCCCACCCCCAATTCGGTGTGCTGATTAGACACAAAAACTACTCTGACACATATACTATGTATAAGGGCAAATGAACAGGTAATAAATGTACAATTACATAATAATAATAAGGCTGAGCACCGCGACCTCGGGTCAGCTGTGAAGGCACTGTAGTAAACGGAAGGTTCATCATAGAGAACCCATTGAGAGGGGGCTTTACATTTTGTCCAGTTGCGTTTGCAGCCAGGGGGAGATTCTGTTGAATATTTCTTCCTGGAGCGCCATCATGACTATGTCTGATTTGGTAGCATCATCTGAGATGTACGCCATGCGAAAGTGCATGTCTGCACGCCAGAACCATGGTGCTGTGTTTTGCCGAGAGAATGGGGAAAGTTTGACTGTGTCTGGCTTTGTTGGCGAGAGAGGCATACAGATGATGCTTGTGGGTTCGCATTGAGGTGAAGCTTCTGACATCCTTACTTCTCATGCACCAAAATGCGGGAAAATGCGCTGTATTGAGTCCGTTAATGGTGCTGATCTGTTCGAGAGGTTGAGCGACGTCCCAAAATGTGCCCTTTTGGGTACACTGTATTCAGTCCATTAATGGCACGGTTTCTGCCAAGGAGGGCGCTATCAGAGGCCTAAACTTTATGCCGTAGTTAGTCCGCTAAAGGCTTTCTGATGGTAGGGTCCGGTTGTCGTTAGTCCGTTAATGGCTGGGCCAAAATCACACTACCTGTCCCTGATTCTTTATTATTCTCGACAGGTGTTTATAAAACAAAAAGAAGACGGAAAGGTAGTGGGTGACCTGAGGCCCCCGCTGCATCCATACAGAATTTGTGTTTTCTGACAAGCATAAAAATACATACAATATTTGTTACATGGCATATAAAAGGTAGATATACATATCGGTGGAAAGGCCATACAATGATGCATAAGGTGAGGTACATAAAGAATCTGAAATAAAGACAGGTAATATCCATGAAGTGATTAATGTAGGCCTACATCTGAAGGGAGAAACGCGAGAAAGGAGAGGCGATTTGTCGCCCTTACAATATATATATATATATATATATATATATATATATATATATATATATATATATATATATATATATATTTATATATATATATATATATATATATATATATATATAATATATATATATATATATATATATATATATATATATATATATATATATATATATATATATATGCATTATGTATTGTAACGTGGCTCTAGCAGATATCTATTAACTTTGCTGTTAAAGGTTAACTTTGCTGTTAAAGGTCGGCAAAATGTTCCTGTGTCGGTTCAGCGACTGTTATATCATAAATACTATCTTGCTTCTTGTACAGATTGTTGTAAACGTCTTTCTCGATGTTTCAGTTGGTCACAACCTATAACCTCTTTATTTCTCGTGGTTTTTCAAGTTTGTTTTTTTTTATAGTCTGAGAGATTCTGCACGGCATTCTCACTTTTTTTCTGAATTTATAGCACATCTTTCTCAGTTTGAAAGACACATAAACTCATCTAGCATAATATTGTCCAAATTTGCAGTCTTGAATATATGTGCAAATGAAAAGTGTCATAAGTTAGTGGCGTTGACACAGATGTTTGAAATGGAATTGCAAGCCAAAATCCTTTCTTGGAAGCCAGTTCCTTTGAATATACTTGGATTATAGTTATTATAAAGTCAGCTACGATAAGGTATCAATTCATTTACAAAAACGTATCTGCTATGCACAAACTTTTCTATCACTGTCTGTGTGCTACTTTGCGGAATGCGAAATATGTGCTTGTGTGCGCACATACGTACAGACGCACGCATCCAAAAGATAATTCACTATAATAGCGAAGCGAGAGAACACCGCCCGTGGAGTTTGAACAGTAGTTTTGACAAGTTACAATCTGGGTTCTGTGACTGACCACAACACATATGCATAATGGATCGATATAACTAATCAATATACAATATAAAGGGTAATGACCTTCCGAGCCTTACCTACGAATCTTTATCGGCAAGACTTCAAGTTTACTATTATCATTCTCTTTGCCACCATACTCTTTCATATTAACAATTATCAGCACTAAAGTAATTGCATATCGATATTTGCCATGACTCTAGAATCGTCCGTATTAAATGTCTGATTCTTGGCAACGCCGCCTCACATCAAGTTCCTCAAGTCATTCATAGATGGCGGAAGCAGCACAAATTTGGGGTACGAATCTGTCATCGACCAAAAGAACATTCCCTCTAATGGTATTTTCTCATAATGATACAAACATTGGTTTATAAGGCAGGAGTCAAGTTATTATTGGAGTCAAATGATATTATGAATGGATACGGAGACTCAGAAAGAGGGAGTTTGTCCAATAAAAAGCCGTTTCTTCTGCGCATTTGAAGTTGCCGGGCGACATATGTGCTTAGGGAAACATTCAACAACAACTGTTGGATGGTTCGCACCAAGTTCTACCGCTAAGGTAGCAATCGTTGTAAAGAAAATCTTTGAATCGTGGGGCATCGGCCTCCTCTTTATATTTTAGTGTTTCAAACATACTCTTAGTGAAGTCCTTTGTGTATCAAAAGGTGCTTATGTGGTCTCTGGATAGAATTAAAGGAGATCATTGTATAAAATCTCCCTAATCGAAGGGTCATCTCTATGGGGACTTGAGTCCTCTTGTGAAATAGAGATATGCAGAGTCACAACCAAAAGAAACAACAATACGTCACCGCGGGTCGCTATCATCAAAGCACCAAAGGATACCCTCCATATTTCCACCCTCCAGCTTCAGGTAATTCAAATGTTTACTTCAAGTCGTTGGGAATAAAAATTGTCATAAGTCTCGAATAGGGCGGAGGGGGAGGGACGGACGCCGGCTGACATTAGACAGCTCAGCTGACAATCGCTCGACTCTGCCTGGTGGCACTGGGAGGGCCACCGCCATATGAATGACATCTCGACTCGACCTCTTCCTTTCTGCTCTGCCTCTCACCCCTTTTCGCTTTTGCCTTCGCTTCCTCCTCCCACCTTCGCACTCACATTCCACCTGTTTCAGTCTCGGCCGCGATTTGGAAGTTTCGTCATCGTCTCGGGCTACCATGACATGCTTTGTGACACCCAAAAACGTTGCCCAGTTTCCTCCTCCCTCAGAGCCAAGGCTGAAAGCAGCTCAGTTTGCTTGCCCAGGCAGTCAGCAGGCCCAGGGTAGTCAAACAACAAGACCCAGGTGAATGAGGGTGCCGAGACAGCAGGGTTGCTAGATCTACTGTAGATGGCCATTGTTTCCTGGGGCGGACGATCAGGCTGCCTACCAGCAGGAGACCTGTCTTCGTGCACGCCCCCCTCGCCTCAGGCTTCCCTGATGGTTGAAGGGACTTGAGGGGCCATAACCTAGCCAATTGCTTACAGTGCACCTCATGTACCAGGGGAAATTCCAAAAAGTGTCACAAGGGGTGCAGGAGGCTAACTGATACACTGCAGCGCAGCCATTGGTCAGAAATGAATACAGCTGTACGGACACGAATCTGGCACGTCAGAGTTGAGTGTTCGCGTGGACGAGACTGGTGTAATCCAGCCTGGGTGCAAGTGGCACCTTGATGTTACAGGAGAAGCCTGGAAATTTGCAACCCTATCAGTCTCGTGTAGCCTATGGGTCATTCCCCTACACAAATGTCGGCCTCATGGTAAACTTGAAACTACTACCACGCCCGGTTCCTTTCAGTCGCTGACTGGGGTATTGACCGCCTTTTGTCTGCAGTTTTGTATGTGTTTGTCTTTCGTTTATGTTTATGGTTGTTTTGATGTTTTACATTCATCCCCAGGTGGCTGGTACTAAACCTGGTGCCCATTTTGCCCAGTAACTGGAAGTTGCCGAACCTAGAAGGCTGTGTAGGCCATGGTAGTAGTCTCAAGTTTGACTAAAGATGGTCGTTTTCCTTTTGCCTACAAATGGTTTAAAGATATGCCTATTAGCTATTTTCTTTTAATTTTTTTTACGGGTCCAATATTTTCGCTCTGCCGAACTAATTGCCTTACTGACATAAGCTATCACTCTGTCGCTTTCAATTCCATTCACCAATTGCTTCTGCATCAAACATCCACTCATATTTTGCTCGCATCCTTATATATACACTTCTGACTTACTGGTATCTGCATTATAGTCAGGGTAAGCCAACGCCACATCCTTCACCATCTCCTCTTTCAGTTTCCTTTCATTCCACGTTACAACTACTTTTCTTACAGCTTGTTCATTCTGACAACGGCTGTGCAATCCCCAAACAATCTTCCACAAACTTTCTATGAAACATGAATATGTCACCCAAACCTTTTGCGCCAACTCCAGCGTTGATTCTCCACCCTATTTTCACACGCTGAACACTCCCCAAATCTCTTGGCAATTGTATGTTCTCCATCACAAACACCTCCACTCCAGAAACCATCTTCAAACTTACTTGTCCATCCTTCTCCACATACAACTTCACACTTGTTTCACTCCCCATTCGTATCTATCATTTCTTTTTCCAGGTACACTTTTATCCTGTTTTTCTTCAAAAAATGCGTACCCCAGCACCATAACATACCTCTACTTCACTCTATTCACAACATAAAAACCATCCTCTTCTCACCTTATTCCTGCAACCATAACCAACTCTCAAACCTCGCTCACACCTTTATTTCCAATCCTCCAATCCCTGTTACATATCCAGCACATTCCTCTCTCCTTACTACATTTTCTTTTAATTTCTCATACACCTTTCTGAAAACCACATTTCCGCTACAACCAGTATCAATCAACGCCTTCAATAACACACCACATTCTACTCTAACACATGAACAATGATCTACTCATTCCCCAAAACAAACATTCTCACTCACATGCAACACATCTACAGTATCCCTTCCATACCAGAGGGCTCACCCCAGTAAACCCCCTTCATACTAAGTTTACTTGGGGTTGGGTTTGGTACAGCAGACTTCCTACACGTGACCCTCCATTCCACATCCGTCACACTTGCTCAGAGGGCTCTCACATGTCCTGACAAAATGCCCCTCATTCCACAGTTTCCACAACGACTTCCACTTACTCCTACTCTCGTCCACTCTGGCAGTCTCTCACTCAGTGCCCCCGCTTTCCACAGCCGAAACATTCGCCATTGGCCCATCTGCAGTCTGCTTTCACATGCCCAGTACTTCTACTCCTTTAACACTCCTTATCACTACTACTCATTCCCATCTGACTTCCCCTCACATTCCCATTTGCTCTGCTCACACTTCCACTCCTAAACCTCTCTCAGCTTCTGCTTCAGCTCCTTTTCATGTTATTCCCACATTCACTTGCACATTCTCTCTTCCTCTCCACCCAGTCTCCTACACTCCTCCCTCCATCACACTTATCTCCTCACTCAGACCCAGCGTACAACTCTTTTGGTACATCATCATCTACTGTCAGGTCTTCTTGGATCTTTAAAACATCCTCCCAATTTAAGCTCTTCCCCAACCACCACTTCCAATCTTTTTTCTTCTCATTCAAAAGTACCCTAATCTTCTCTTTCTTCCAGCCATTTCAGCGATCTTCTCCGCCGCCTCCATTCTTACCAAGCAATTTACTTTGCCTTTCCTGGCGTTCTCATCCATCGCCTCCCATTCTTGCAACCAATTTACTTTGCCTTTCTGGTTCTCATCCATCAGCCTCCATTCTTGCAACCAATTTTACTTTGCCTTTCCTGGGCGTTCTCATCCATCGCCTCCATTCTTGCAACCAATTTACTTTGCCTTTCCTGGCGTTCTCATCCATGCCTCCATACTTGCAACCAATTTACTTTGCCTTACCTGCAAATAGTTCTCATCCGCCAGCCTCCATTCTTACCTTAATTTACTTTGCCTTTCTGGCGTTCTCATCCATCGCCTCCATTCTTGCAACCAATTTACTTTGCCTTACCATGGCGTTCTCATCCATCGCCTCCATTCTTTTTAACCAATTTACTTTGCCTTTCTGGCGTTCTCATCCATCGCCTCCATTCTTGCAGCAATTTACTTTGCCTTACCTAGGCGTTTCTCATCCATCGCCTCCATTCTTGCAACCAATTTTACTTTGCCTTTCCTGGGCGTTCTCATCCATCGCCTCCATTCTTGCAACTAATTGCTGCCTTTCCTGAAGCGTTCTCATCCATCGCCTCCATTCTTGCAACCAATTTACTTTGCCTTTCCTGGGCGTTCTCATCCCGCCAGCCTCCATTCTTGCAACCAATTTACTTTGCACTTTCCTGGGCGTTCTCATCCATTGCCTCCGCCACTTGCAACCAATTTTACTTTGCCTTACCTGGATTTCTCATCCACTCGCCTCATTCTTGCAACCAATTTACTTTGCCCTTACCTGGGCGTTCCTCCATCACCTCCATTCTTACCAACCAATTTACTTTGCCTTTCCTGGGCGTTCTCATCCATCAACCTCATTCTTGCAACCAATTTACTTTTGTAGCACCTGGGTTCTCATCCATCGCCTCCATTCTTGCAACCAATTTACTTTTGCCTTTCCTGGGCGTTCTCATCATCGCCTCCATTCTTGCAACAATTTACTTTGCCTTTCCTGGGCGTTCTCATCCATCGCCTCCATTCTTTTAACCAATTTGCTACCTTTCCTGGGCGTTCTCATCCATCGCCTCCATTCTTGCACAGCAATTTACTTTGCCTTTCCTGGGCGTTCTCATCCATCCTTTCCATTCTTGCAACCAATTTACTTTGCCTTTCTGGGCGTTCTCATCCATCGCCTCCATTCAATAGCACAGCAATTTACTTTGCCTTTCCTGAAGGTCCTCATCCATTGCCTCCCATACTTGCAACCAATTTACTTTGCCTTTCCTGGGCGTTCTCATCCATCGCCTCCATTCTGCAACCAATTTACTTTGCCTTTCCTGAAGCGTTCTCATCCATCGCCATTCTTACCTTAATTTACTTTGCCTTTCCTGGGCGTTCTCATCCATCGCCTCATTCTTGCAGCAATTTACTTTGCCTTTCACCAAGGCGTTCTCATCATCGCCTCATTCTTGTAATTTACTTTGCTTTCCTGGTAGTTCTCATCCATCGCCTCATTCTTTAACCAATTTGCTGCCTTTCTGAGTTCTCATCCATCGCCTCCATTCTTGCAGCAATTTGCTTTTTGCCTTACCTGGGCGTTCTCATCCATCGCCTCCATTCTTGCCCAACCAATTTACTTTGCCTTACCTGGGCGTTCTCATCCATGCCTCCATTCTTGCAACCAATTACTTTACCTTACCTGAAGCGTTCTCATCCATCGCCTCCATTCTTGCAGCCAATTTACTTTGCCTTTCCTGGGCGTTCTCATCCATCGCCTCCATTCTTTTAACCAATTTACTTTGCCTTACCTGGGTACGTTCTCATCCATCGCCTCCATTCTTACCAACCAGTTACTTTGCCTTTCCTGAAGATTTCTCATCCATCGCCTCCATTCTTGCAACCAATTTACTTTGCCTTTCCTGGGCGTTCTCATCCATCGCCTCCATTCTTGCAGCAATTTACTTTTGCCTTTCTAAATTTCTCATCCATCGCCTCCATTCTTGCAACCAATTTGCTTTGCCTTTCCTCAGGCGTTCATCCATACGCCTCATTCTTGCAGCCAATTTTACTTTGCCTTTCCTGGGCGTTTTCTCATCCATTGCCTCCATACTTGCAGCAATTTACTTTTGCCTTACCTGTTCTCATCCATCAGCCTCCCATTCTTTAACCAATTTACTTTGCCTTACCTGGGCGTTCTCATCCATAGCCTCCATTCTTGCAACCAATTTACTTTGCCTTTCCTGGGCGTTCTCCATCCATACGCCTCCATTCTTGCAACCAATTACTTTGCCTTTCCTGGGCGTTCTCATCCGTACTCCATACTTGCAACCAATTTACTTTGCCTTACCTGGGCGTTCTCATCCTCGCCTCCATTCTTTACCAACCAATTACTTTGCCTTATAGGCGTTCTCATCCATCGCCTCCATTCTTGCAACCAATTTACTTTGCCTTACCTGGGCGTTCTCATCCATCGCCTCCATTCTTGCAACCAATTTACTTTGCCTTACCTGGGCGTTCTCATCCATCGCCTCCATTCTTGCAACCAATTTACTTTGCCTTACCTGGGCGTTCTGTCCATCGCCTCCATTCTTGCAGCAATTTACTTTGCCTTACCTGAGCGTTCTCATCCACTCCGCCTCCATTCTTGCAACCAATTTACTTTGCCTTACCTGGGCGTTCTCATCCATAGCCTCCATTCTTGCAACCAAGATTACTTTTGCCTTTCTGGGCGTTCTCATCCATCGCCTCCATTCTTGCAACCAATTTACTTTGCCTTTCCTAGGCGTTTCTCGTCGCCATGCTCATTCTTGCAACCAATTTACTTTGCCTTTCCTGGCGTTCTCATCCATCGCCTCCATTCTTACCAACAATTTACTTTGCCTTTCCTGGGCGTTCTCATCCATCGCCTCATTCTTGCAATAATTTACTTTGCCTTTCCTGGGCGTTCTCATCCTTCGCACTCCATTCTTGCAACCAATTTACTTTGCCTTACCACCAGGCGTTCTCATCCGCTAACCTCCATTCTTTTGTAATTTACTTTGCCTTACCTGGGCGATTCTCATCCATCGCCTCATTCTTGCAACAATTTACTTTGCCTTACCTGGGAGTTCTCTCCACTCGCCTCATTCTTGCAACCAATTTTACTTTGCCTTTCCTGGCGTTCTCATCCATCGCCTCCATTCTTGCAACCAATTTGCCTTTGCCTTACCTGGCGTTCTCATCCATCGCCTCCATTCTTGCAACAATTCTTTGCCTTTCCTAGGCGTTCTATCATCATCGCCTCCATTCTTGCAACCAGTACTTTGCCTTTCTGGGCGTTCTCATCACTGCTTTCCATTCTTGCAACCAATTTACTTTGCCTTTCTAGGCGTTCTCATCCATCGCCTCCATTCTTGCAACCAATTTACTTTGCCTTTCCTGGGCGTTCATCCATAGCCTCCATTCTTGCAACCAATTTGCTGCTGCCTTTCCTGGCGTTCTCATCCATTGCCTCCATACTTGCAACCAATTTACTTTGCCTTACCTGGGACATAAGCCATCAGCCTCCACATTCTCTTGCAACCAATTGCACACCTGGCGTTCTCATCCATAACCTCCATTCTTGCAACAATTTACTTTGCCTTTCCTGGGCGTTCTCATCCACTCGCCTCCATTCTTGCCTGTAATTTACTTTGCCTTTCCTGGCGTTCTCATCCATGCCTCCATACTTTGCAACCAATTTACTTGCCTTATAAGCGTTCTCATCCATCGCCTCCATTCTTGCAACCAATTTACTTTGCCTTACCTGGCGTTCTCATCCATCGCCTCCATTCTTGCAACCAATTGCTGCCTTACCTGGGCGTTTCTCATCCATCGCCTCCATTCTTGCAACGGTTACTTTGCCTTACCTGGTTCTCATCCATCGCCTCCATTCTTGCAATAATTTACTTTGCACTTACCAAGCGTTCTCATCCATCGCCTCCATTCTTACGTAATTTACTTTGCCTTACCTGATTCTCATCCATACGCCTCCATTCTTGCAACCAATTTACTTTGCACTTGCCTTACCGCAAGTTCTCATCCATCGCCTCCCATTCTTGCAACCAATTTACTTTTGCCTTTCCACCAGGCGTTCTCATCCACTCGCCTCCATTCTTACCAACCAATTTACTTTGCCTTTCCTGGGCGTTCTCATCCATTGCCTCCATACTTACACCTTAATTTACTTTTGCCTTACCTGGGCGTTTCTCATCCATCGCCTCCATTCTGCAACCAATTTACTTTGCCTTACCTGGCGTTCTCATCCGCCGCCTCCATTCTACAACCAATTTACTTTGCCTTACCTGGGCGTTCATCCATCGCCTCCATTCTTGCAGCAATTTACTTTGCCTTACCAGGCGTTCTCATCCATCGTACTCCATTCTTGCAATAATTGCTGCCTTACCTGGGCGTTCTCATCCATCGCCTCCATTCTTGCAACCAATTTACTTTGCCTTACCTGGGCGTTCCTCATCCATAAGCCTCCATTCTTGCAACCAATTTACTGCCTTACCTGGGCGTTCTCATCCATACGCCCTCCATTCTTGCAGCCAATTTACTTTGCCTTTCCTGGGCGTTCTCATCCATAAGCCTCCATTCTTGCAACCAATTTGCACTTTGCACTTTCCTGGGATTCTCATCCGCCATTCTCCATTCTTGCAACCAATTTTACTTTGCCTTTCCTGTTCTCATCATCGCCTCCATTCTTGCAACAATTTACTTTGCCTTTCCTGGCGTTCTCATCCTCGCCTCCATTCTTGCAACAATTTACTTTGCCTTTCCTGGGCGTTCTCATCCATCGCCTCCATTCTTACCTATATAATTGCTGCCTTACCTGTGTTCTCATCCATCGCCTCCATTCTTGCAACAATTTACTTTGCCTTACCTGGGCGTTCTCATCCATCGCCTCCATTCTTGCAACCAATTTACTTTGCCTTACCTGGGCGTTCTCATCCATCGCCTCCACATTCATGCAACCAATTACTTTGCCTTTCCTGGGCGTTCTCATCCATCGCCTCCATTCTTGCAAGCAATTACTTTGCCTTACCTGGGCGTTCTCATCCATCGCCTCCATTCTTGCAACCATTACTTTGCCTTTCCTGGGCGTTCTCATCCATCGCCTCCATTCTTGCAACAATTTTACTTTGCCTTTCCTGGGCGTTCTCATCCATCGCCTCTCCATTCTTGCAACCAATTTACTTTACCTTTCCTGGCGTTCTCATCCATCGCCTCCATTCTTTGGCTTAATTTACTTTGCTTTCCTGGCGTTCTCATCCGCCATTCTCCATTCTTGCAACCAATTTACTTTGCCTTTCACAGGCGTTCTCGTAAATTGCCTCCCATACTTGCAACCAATTTACTTTGCCTTACAGAGCGTTCTCATCCATCGCCTCATTCACCTTAATTTACTTTGCCTTACCTGGGCGTTCTCATCCATCGCCTCCATTCTTGCTGACCAATTTACTTTGCCTTTCACCAAGTGCGTTCTCATCCCGCCGCCTCCATTCTTGCAACCAATTTACTTTGCCTTTCCTGGGCGTTCCCTCATCCATTGCCTCCATACTTGCAACCAATTTACTTTGCCTTACCTGGGCGTTCATCCATCGCCTCCATTCTTGCCAACCATTTTACTTTGCCTTACCTGGGCGTTCTCATCCATCGCCTCCATTCTTGCAACCAATTTACTTTGCCTGGGCGTTCTCATCCCGCCGCCTCCATTCTTGCAACCAATTTGCTGCCTTACCTGGGCGTTCTCATCCATCGCCTCCATTCTTGCAACCAATTTACTTTGCCTTACCTGGGCGTTCTCATCCATCGCCTCCATTCTTGCAGCCAATTTACTTTGCCTGGCGTTCTCATCCATCGCCTCCATTCTTGCAACCAATTTACTTTGCCTTACCTGGCGTTCTCATCCTCGCCTCCATTCTTGCAGCCAATTTACTTTGCTGCCTTACCTGGGCGTTCTCATCCATCGCCTCCATTCTTGCAATAATTTACTTTACTTTCCTGAAGCGTTCTCATCCTCGCCTCCATTCTTACCTTAATTTACTTTGCCTTTCTAGGCGTTTCTCATCCATCGCCTCCATTCTTGCAACAATTTTACTTTGCCTTACCTGGGCGTTCTCATCATCAGCCTCATTCTTTTGACAATTTACTTTGCCCTTACCTGGGCGTTTCTCATCCATACCGCCTCCATTCTTACAACCAATTTCTTTGCCTTACCTGGGCATTCTCATCCATCGCCTCCATTTTGCAACCAATTTACTTTGCCTTTCCTGGGCTTCCATCCATCGCCTCCATTCTTGCAACCAATTTACTTTGCCTTTCCCATGCCTTTTCATCCATCGCCTCCATTCTTGCAACCAATTTACTTTGCCTTCCTGGGCTTCTCATCCATCGCTCCATTCTTGCAACCAATTTACTTTGCCTTTCCTGCTGCTCATCCATTGCCTCCATACTTGCAACCAATTCTTTGCCTACTTCCGGGCCCATCCATCGCCTCCATTCTTGCAACCAATTTATTTTGCCTTTCCTGCTGCTCATCCATCGCTCCATTCTGCAACCAATTACTTTGCCTACCGCTTCTCATCCATCGCTCATTCTTGCAACCAATTTACTTTGCCTTTCCTGGGCTGCTCATCCATCGCTCCATTCTTGCAAAATTATTTACTTTGCCTTACCTGGCGTTTCATCCATCGCCTCCATTCTTGCAACCAATTTACTTTGCCTTTCCTGCTTCATCCATCGCTCCATTTGCAACTAATTTACTTGCCTTTCCTGGGCGCTTCATCCACTACTTCCATTCTGCAACCAATTTGCATTTTGCCTTCCTGGGCAAGCCCATCCATCACTCCATCTTGCTAATCACTTTGCCTTTCCAATGCTTCTCATCCATTGCCTCCATATTTCACAGTAAACTAATTTACTTTGTTCACTAAGTGTTCCCTATATCCATCGCTCCATTCTTGCAAATCCACTTACTTTGCTCATACTCACAAGCCTCATCCATCACCTCCATTTTTTGCAACTAATTTACTTTGCTCTTCCATGCTTCATCCATCGCCTTCCATTTTGTAAACTAATTCCATTTTGTCTTTCCTGGTAGTTTCATCCATCGCTTCCAACATTCTTAAACTAATTTACTTTGCTCTTTCCCTCTACAAGCTCATCCATCGCTTCCATTCTTGCAAACTAATTTATTTATCTTTCCTGGCGTTTCTCATCTATTCGCCCCATTCTTGGTAACCACTTCTATTTTTGTCTCTTCCTAAGGTTCTCATCCATCGCCTCCATTCTTGCACCAATTTACTTTGCCTTTCCTGGGCGTTCTCATCCATCGCTCCATTCTGCAACCAATTTACTTTGCTTTCCTGGGCATGTTCTCATCCATTGCCTCCATTCTTGCAACCAATTTACTTTGCCTTTCCTGGGCGTTCTTCATCCATTACTCCATTCTTGCAACCAATTTATTTTGCCTCTTTCCTGGGTTCTTCATCCATCGCCTCCATTCTGCAACTAATTTACAACTTTGCCTCCATTCTTTCCATTTTGTTCTCATCCATCGCTCCATTCTTGCAACCAATTTACTTTGCCTTCCTGGCCGGTTCGTCCATCGCCTCCATTCTTGCAACCAATTTACTTTGCCTTTCCTGGGCTTCTCATCCATCGCTCCATTCTTGCAACCAATTTATTTTTTGCCTTCCTGGCGTTTCTCATCCATCGCTCCATTCTTGCAATCAATTTTACTTTGCCTGCTTTCCTGGGGCGTTTCTCATCCATCGCTCCATTCTTGCAATAATTTACTTTGCCCAATGGGCGTTCCATTTTGCAACCAATTTACTTTCCATTCTTTCATCCATCGCTTCTCATTTTGTAACTAATTTACTTTGCCTTTCTGGGTTCTCATCCATCGCCTCCATCTTTTGCAACAGTTTGCTTTTGTTTTACCTAGGCGTTTCTCATTTCTAATTTATTTGTTTTTTGCCATCCATCGCTCCATTTGTAACCAATTTTACTTTTGCTGCTTACCTGGAAGTTCTCATCCATTCTTGCCTAACCGTTCTTGCAACCATCCAGTTGCTTTGCAACCTTATTTTGCCTTTCCTTCTCATCCATCGCCTCCATTCTTTTAAACTAATTTACTTTTGCTATTTCCTGGGCGTTCTCATCCATTGCCTCCCATTCTTGCAAATAATTTATTTTTTCTTCCTGGGCGTTCTCATCCATCGCTCCATTCTTGCAACCAATTTGCTTTGCCTTTCCATGCTTCATCCATCGCCCATTCTGCAAATCAATTTACTTTGCCTTTTACCTACGTTTCATCCATCGCCCATTCTTGCAACCAATTTACTTTGCTCATCATGCTTCATCCATCGCTTCCATTCTTGCAACCAATTTACTTTGCCTTACTTGAAGCGTTCTATCCATCGCTTCTCATTTCTGGTAACTAATTTACTTTGCCTTTCTGGGTTGCTTCTATCCATCGCCTCCATTCTTGCAACTCAATTTATTTTTGTTTTACCTGGGCGTTTATCCATCGCTCCATTCTGCAACCAATTTACTTTGCCTTCCTCCATGCTTCATCCATTGCCTCCATACTTGCAACCAATTTACTTTTGCCTTACTCATGCTTCATCCATCGCTTCCATTCTTGCAACCAATTTATTTTGCTCTTTCCTGGGCTGCTTCATCCATCGCTTCCATTCTTGCAACCAATTTACTTTGCCTTTCCTATGCTTCATCCATCGCCTCCATTCTTGCAACCAATTTACTTTTGTTTTCCTGGGCGTTTCAGTCCATCACCCATTCTTGCAACCAATTTACTTTGCTTTTCCATATCGCTTCTCCCATTCTTGCAACCAATTTATTTTTTCTTCCTGGCTGTTTCTCATCCATCGCTCCATTCTTGCAACTAATTTTACTTTTTTCCATGCTTCATCCATCGCTTCCATTCTGCATCAATTTACTTTGCCTTCTGGGCGTTTCATCCATCGCCCATTCTTGCAACCAATTTTTTTGTCTTTCCATGCTTCTATCCATTACTTTCCATTCTTGCAACCAATTTACTTTGCCTTATTTTCCTATCCATCATTTCCATTCTTGTAACCATTGCTGTTTCCATACTTGTAATCCAATTTACTTTTGCACTTACCTTTGTTTTTCATCCATCGCTCTCCATTCTTGCAACCAATTTACTTTGCTCATTTCTGGCTTTTCTTGTTTCATCCATCGCCCATTCTGCAAATCCATTCATTTGTTTTACTTCATGCTTCATCCATCGCCTCCATTCTTGAAACCAATTTACTTTGCCTTTTACATCCTGGGCTCCATTCTCATCCATCGCCTCCCATTCTTGCAACCGTTCTTTATTTTTTGCCTTTCCTGGCGTTTCTCATCCATCGCCTCCATTCTTGCAACTAATTTTACTTTGCCTTTCCTGGGTTTCATCCATCGCACTCCATTCTGCAACCAATTTACTTTTTGCCTTTTTACCATATCCATTCTTCATCCATCGCCCCATTCTTCCAACCAACCAATTTTGCCTTTCCTGGCGTTCTCATCCATCGCCTCCATACTTGCAACCAATTTACTTTGCCTTTCCACCCATGTTCTCATCCATCGCTCCATTCGCATTCTTGTAACCATTCTTGCAGCAATTTACTTTGCCTTTCCTGGGCGTTCTTCATCCATCATTTGCCATTCATTCTGCAACCACTTTCTTTGCCAATTCCATGGGCTTCATCCATCGCTTCCATTCTGCAAACTAATTTACTTTGTCTTTTCCTAATGGCTCTTATCCATCGCTTCCATTCTTTATTTAACCTATCCATCGCTTCCATTCTTGCAACCAATTTATTTGTCTTGATCTCCAATGCGTTTCTATCCATCATCTCCATTCTTGCAATCAATTTATTTTTGCCTTTACCTGCTGCTTCCTTCATCCATCACCGCTTCCATTCTGCAAACTAATTTCATTTTGCCTTACTCCATGCTCATCCATCGCTTCCATTCTTAACTAATTTATTTTTGCCTTTCTTCCATTCTTGCAAACTAATTTACTTTGTTTCATTTGGCGTTTCATCCATCGCTTCTCCATTCTTGCAAACTAATTTACTTGCTTTTCTTGGCGTTTCTTATCCATCTTCCATTCTGCAACAATTTATTTTGCCTTTCCTCGTTTCATCCATCGCCCCATTCTGCAACTAATTTACTTTGCCTTTCCTGGCGCTTCTCATCCATCGCTTCCATTTCTGTAACTAATTTATTTTTGGTTTTCCTGCTCATCCATCGCCTCCATTCTTGCAACCAATTTATTTTTTGCTCTTCCCAATGTTTCATCCATTGCCTCCATACTTGTAACCAATTTATTTTTAGCTTTTCCTGGCTGCTTATCCATTGCCTCCATTCTTGCAACTAATTTATTTTGTTTTTATCGCTTCCATTCTGTAACCAATTTACTTTGCCTTTCCTGGGCGTTTCATCCATCGCCTCCATTCTGTAAATCCAATTTATTTTGCCTTCCTGGCTGCTTCATCCATTGCCTTCCATTCTTGCAACCAACCTACTTTGCCTTTTACCTGATGCTCATCCATCGCTCCATTCTTGCAAACCAATTTATTTTTGCCTTTCCTGGGCTGCTTCTCATCCATTGCTTCCATTCTTGCAACCAATTTACTTTGCCTTTACTCCATGCTTCATCCATCGCTTCCATTCTTAACTAATTTATTTTTGCCTTACCTGGCGTTTCATCCATCGCTCCATTTTGTAAACTAATTTACTTTGCCTTACCATGGGCCGTTTCTCATCTGATCGCTTCCATTCTTGCAACCAATTTACTTTGCCTACTTCCATGTTTCATCCATCGCTCCATTCTGCAACCAATTTATTTTTTTGCTTCACTGTTTTTTTCATCCATCATTTTTGTTTTTCCATTCATCTGCAAACTAATTTATTTTTGGTTTACCTGGGCTTCTTATCCATCGCTCATTCTGTAACCATTTCCATTTTGTTTTTCTTCATGCTTCATCCATCGCCCATTCTTGCAACCAATTTATTTTTGTTTCCTCACAGTTTTTCCATCACTTCATTCTGCAACCATTTACTTTGCCTTCCTGGGCTATCCATCGCCTCCATTCTTGCAACCAATTTATTTGGTTTCCTGGCGTCATCCATCGCTCCATTCTGCAACTAATTTACTTTGCCTTACTTGGCGCTTCTCATCCATCGCTTCCATTCTTGCAAACTACTGATGCTTTGTTTTCCATCCATCCATCGCCTAAACCATTCATGCTTCATCCATCACTTCCAAACTAATTCCATTTGCCTTACTTGCTGCCTTCGCATCCATCGCCTCCATTATTTTTGCTCTTTCCTGTTTCTATCCATCGGCTTCCATTCTTGCAACTAATTGCCTTTATTTTCCTGGCGTTTCTCATCCATCATCCATCTGTAAACTAATTTACTTGGTTTTCCTTTCTGCTTCTTTATCCATCTTTCCATTCTGCAAACTTATTTTTGCCTTTACCTATCGCTCCATTCTTGCAAACTAATTTGATTGTCTGCCTTCCCAAGGTTCTCATCCATCGCCTCCATTCTGCAACCAATTTACTTTGCCTTTCCTGGGCTGCTTCCATCCATTGCCTCTCCATACGCCTGCAACCACACCCATTTTGCCTTTCCCATCTTTTCCATCCGGTAAACTAATTTATTTTTGCCTTCCTGGGTTTCTCATCCATCACCTCCATTCTTAAAAACTAATTTATTTTGCTCTTCTCCCTGCCTTTATCCATTGCCTCCATACTTGCAACTAATTTATTTGCCTTCAGCCCATCCATCGCCTCCATTCTTGTAAACTAGTCTATTTTTGCCTTTCCTGCGCTCATCCACGCCCATTCTTGCAAACTAATGATTTTTTTCCATGTTTCTTCTACATCCATCGCCTCCATTCTTGCAACCAATTTACTTTGCCTTTCCTGGGCTTCTTCATCCATCGCCCATTCTTGCAAACTTTTTCAATTCCCATTTTCTCTCTTTGCCTTTCCTGTTTCATCCATCGCCCACATTCTTGCAACCAATTTACTTTTGCCTTTCCATGCTTCATCCATCGCTCCATTCTTGCAACTAATTTACTTTGCCTTTCCTGGGCGCTTCATCCATCGCCCATTCTTGCAACCAATTTATTTTGCCTTTCCTGGGCTGCCTTCATCCATCGCTCCATTCTCCTGTAAACTAATTTACTTTGCCTTTCCATGCTCATCCATTGCCTCCATACTTGCAACCAATTTACTTTGCTCATCATGCTTCATCCATCGCTCCATTCTGGGTAACCAATTTACTTTGCCTTGCCTGGGCTGCCTTCATCCATCACCTCCATTCTTGCAACCACTCCTATTTTTGCCTTCCTGGGCTGCCTCATCCATCGCCCATTCTGCAAACTAATTTACTTTGCCTTTCCTGGGCGCTTCATCCATCGCTCCATTCTTGCAACCAATTTATTTTGTCTTTCCTGGCTGCTCTCATCCATCGCCCATTCTTGCAACCAATTACTTTGCCTTTCCCCAGTGCTTTCATCCATCGCCCATTCTTGCAACCAATTTTTGCCTTCCTGGGCTGCTTCTCATCCATCGCCTCCATTCTTGCAACCAATTTACTTTGCCTTTCCTAGGTGCTCATCCATCCATTTCTAATTTATTTTTGCTCCATTCTGTAAACTAATTTATTTTTGCCTTCCTGGCTGTTTCATCCATCAGCTCCATTCTTGCAACCAATTTACTTTGCCTTCCTGGGCTGCTTCATCCATTGCCTCCATTCTTAACCAATTTATTTGCCTTTCCTGGGTGCTCATCCATCGCTCCATTCTTGCAACCAATTTATTTTTTGCCTTTCCAATTTATTTGCCTTTCGCTCATCCATCGCCTCCATTCTTGCAACCAATTTACTTGCCTTCCTGGCGCTTCATCCATCGCCCATTCTTGTAACCAATTTACTTTTGCCTTCCCTGCTGCTCATCCATCACCTCCATTCTTGCCAACCACTTTGCCTTTTTGGGCGTTTTGCTCCTTTCCCAATTGCTTTGCCTTTCCATCGCTCCATTCTTGCAACCAATTTACTTTGCCTTTCCCAAGGTTTTCATCCATCGCTTCCATTCTTGCAAACCAATTTACTTTGCTCATTTCCTCCAATTGCTTTTCATCCATCGCCCATTCTTGCAAACTAATTTATTTTTGCCTTACCTGGGCGTTCTCATCCATCGCCCATTCTTGCAACAATTACTTTGCCTTTCCTGGGGTTCTCATCCATCGCCTCCATTCTTGCAACTAATTTACTTTGCCTTACCTGGGCGTTCTCATCCATCGCTCCATTCTTGCAACCAATTTACTTTGCCTTTCCCTGGCTGTTCTCATCCATCGCCCATTCTGCAAACTAATTTATTTTGCCTTTCCTGGGCTGTTCTCATCCATCGCCTCCATTCTTGCAACCAATTTATTTTTGCTTTCCTGGGCGTTCATCCATCGCTCCATTCTTGCAACCACCATTTTTGCCTTTCCCATGCTCTCATCCATCGCCTCCATTCTGCAACCAATTTACTTTGCCTTCCTAAGTTTCATCCATCGCCCATTCTTGCAACCAATTTATTTTTGCCTTTCCTGGGCGCTTCTCATCCATTGCTCCATTCTTGCAACCAATTTATTTTTTGCCTTGCCTCCATTCTTGTAACCAATTTACTTTTTGCTTTCTCATCCATCGCTCCATTCTTGCAACCAATTTACTTTGCCTTTCCTGGCCTCATCCATCGCCTCCATTCTTGCAACCAATTTACTTTGCCTTTCCTGGGCGTTCTCATCCATCGCCTCCATTCTGCAACCAATTTGCTTCATCCATCATTCTTGCAACCAATTTACTTTGCCTTTTCCCTTTCCATCCATCGCCTCCCATTCTGCAACCATTTACATTTTGCCTTCCTGGGGCGTTCTCATCCATCGCTCCATTCTTGCAACCAATTTACTTTGCCTTTCCTGGGCGTTCTCATCCATCGCCTCCATTCTTGCAACCAATTTACTTTGCCTTTCCTTGCTCTCATCCTCTCATCCATCGCCTCCATTCTTGCAACCAATTTACTTTGCCTTTCCTGGCGTTCTCATCCATCGCCTCCATTCTTGCAACCAATTTTTTTGCCTTTCCTGGGCGTTTCTCATCCATCGCTCCATTCTTGCAACCAATTTACTTTTTGCCTTTCCTGGGCGTTCTCATCCATCGCTCCATTCTTGCAACCAATTTACTTTGCCTTTCCTGGGCGTTCTCATCCATCGCCTCCATTCTTGCAACCAATTTACTTTGCCTTTCCTGGGCGTTCTCATCCATCGCCTCCATACTTGCAACCAATTTACTTTGCCTTACCTGGGCGTTCTCATCCATCGCCTCCATTCTTGCAACCAATTTACTTTGCCTTACCTGGGCGTTCATCCATCGCCTCCATTCTTGCAACCAATTTACTTTGCCTTCCTGGGCGTTTCATCCATCGCTCCATTCTTGTAAACCAATTTACTTTGCCTTTCCTGGGCGTTCTCATCCATCGCTCCATTCTTGCAACCAATTTACTTTGCCTTTCCTGGCTCTCATCCATCTCCATTCTTGCAACCAATCCATCGCTCTCATCCATCCATTCTTGCAACCAATTTACTTTGCCTTTCCTGCAACCAATTTATTTTTGGCGTTCTCATCATCCATCGCTTCCATTCTTGCAAAACTAATGCATTTTTTGCCTACTTACCTGGGCGTTTTTATCCACGTTTCTCCATTCTGGTAAAACGCTTTCAATTTATTTTGCCTACCACGTTTCCTCATCCATCGCTTCCATTCTGCAAACTAATTTGATTGCCTTTCCTGGGTGCTTTCATCCATCGCTTCCATTCTGTAAACTAATTCACTTTTATTTTCCTGGGCTTCCTCATCCATCGCCTTCCCATCTTGTAAACTAATTTACTTTGCTCTTCCTGGGTTTCTCCATCCATTGCCTCCATTCTTGCAAACCAATTTATTTTTGCTCTTCTTCATTTGGCGTTTCAGTATCCATCGCTCATTCTTGGGTAAACTAATTTATTTTATTTTCCATGCTCATCCATCGCCTCCATTCTTAAACCTCCCATTTTGCCTTTACCTGGGCGTTCCCATCCATCACTCCATTCTTGGTAAACTAATTTACTTTGTCTTTCCCAAGGTTCTCATCCATCGCTCCATTCTTGCAACCACTAATTTCCATTTTCTACCTGCAAGGCTTCCATCCATCGCTTCCATTCTTGCAACTAATTTTATTTTGCCTTTCCTGCGTGCTCATCCATCGCTCCATTCTGCAACTAATTTCATTTTGCCTTTCCCAAGGTTCTCATCCATCGCTCCATTCTTGGGTAACTAATCTATTTCTGCCTTCCCAAGGTTCCTAATCCATCGCCTCCATTCCCTGTAACCAATTTACTTTGCCTTCCTGGGCTGCTTCCATCCATTGGCTCCATACTTCTGCAACCACACTCCATTTTGCTCCATCTAATGTTCATCCATCGCCTCCATTCCAAACTAATTTACTTTTGCCTCACCTAAGTGTTCTCATCTCATCACCTATTCTTGGTAAACTAATTTCCATTTTGCCTTTCCCATGCCTTTATCCATCGCCTCCATTCTGTAAACTAATTTATTTGGCCTTCCCAATGCTCATCCATCGCCTCCATTCCTTGCAAACTAGTCTCACTTTGCCTCCTTCCTGGGCGCTCATCCATCACCCATTCTTGCAAATCACCGATTTTGGTTTTCCAAGCAAGTTCCTACTCCATCGCCTCCATTCTGCAACCAATTTACTTTGCCTTCTCTGGGCGCTTCTATCCATCACCCATTCTGCAAACTAATTTACTTTGCCTTCCCAAGGTTTCCTGTATCCATCGCTCCATTCTGCAACCAATTTATTTTGCCTTTCCTGGGCTTTCATCCATCGCCTCCATTCCTTGCAACTTTATGCCTTTTCCATCCATTCCATTTGCAAATCCACCCCATTTTTGCCTTCCTGGGCTGCTCATCCATCGCTCCATTCTTAAAAATCCCATCGCATCCATCCATACTTGCAACTAATTTATTTGCCTTTCCTGGGGCTCCATCCATCGCCCATTCTTGCAACCAATTTATTTTTGCCTTTCCTGCATGCTCATCCACCCATTCTGTAATCACTTTCATCCATCTTCCATCCATACTTGCAACTAATTTATTTTGCTTTTCCTTCATGCTTCATCCATCATTTCCATTCTTGCAACCATTTCTTATTTTTGCCTTTCCCTGGCCTTTCATCCATCACCTCCATTCTTG
The DNA here is from genome assembly GCF_040412425.1 of Macrobrachium rosenbergii. NCBI lineage: Eukaryota > Metazoa > Arthropoda > Malacostraca > Decapoda > Palaemonidae > Macrobrachium > Macrobrachium rosenbergii. The sequence continues at coordinate 81,661,318 of NC_089752.1, read as the reverse complement.
CAACCAATTTATTTTGCCTTTCCTGCTTCATCCATCGCTCCATTCTTGCAACCAATTTATTTTTGCCTTCATTTTGCCTTTCCTGGCGCTCTCATCCATCGCCCATTCTTGCAAACCAATTTACTTTTGCCTTTCCTGGGCTGCTTCATCCATCGCTCCATTTCTAAACTAATTTTTTGCCTTTCCCCAATGCTCATCCATTGCCTCCATTCTTGCAACCACCCCATTTTTTTGCCTTTCATGCAAGTCATCCATCGCCCATTCTTGCAACCAATTTACTTTGCCTTACCTGGGCTTCATCCATCACCTCCATTCTTGCAACCACCATTCCCTGGTAACCACCTTACTTTGGCTGCTTCTCTCATCCATCGCCCATTCTGCAAACAATTTACTTTGCCTTTCCTGGGCTGCCTCATCCATCGCCCATTCTTGCAACCAATTTATTTTTGCTTTCCATTCATCCATCGCTCCATTCTTGCAAACTAATTTACTTTGCCTTCCTGGGCTCATCCATCGCCCATTCTTGTAACATTTTTCCATCATCCATCCCTCCATTCTTGCAACTAATTTATTTTTGCCTTTCCTATCCTCATCCATCGCTCCATTCTTGCAACCAATTTACTTTGCCTTCCTGGGCGTTTCTTATCCATCGCTCCATTCTTGCAACTAATTTACTTTGCCTTTCCTGCTTCATCCATTGCCTCCATCCATTGCCTTTCCATATTTCATGGCAACCAATTTATTTTGCCTTACCTGGGCTGCTCTCATCCATCGCCTCCATTCTTAAACCAATTTATTTTTGCCTTCCATCGCTCCATTCTTGGCTGCTTTCATCCATCGCCTCCATTCTTGTAAACCAATTTATTTTGCCTTTCCTGGGCTGCTTCATCCATCGCTCCATTCTTGCAACCAATTTATTTTTGCCTTTCCTGGGCGTTTCCTCATCCATCGCCTCCATTCTTGGTAAACCAATTTACTTTTGCCTTTCCTGGGCGTTCTTCATCCATCGCCCATTCTGCAACCAATTTATTTTGCCTTCCTTGTTTCATCCATCGCCCATTCTTGCAACTAATTTACTTTGCCTTTCCTGGGCGTTCTCATCCATCGCCTCCATTCTGCAAACTAATTTCTTTCTTTCCTGTGCTGTTTCATTCATCCGCTCATCCATCGCTCCATTCTTGCAACCAATTTTTTTGCCTTTCCTGGGCGTTCTCATCCATCGCTCCATTCCACTTTTGCCTTTCCTGGGCGTTTCTCATCCATCGCCTCCATTTGCAACCAATTTATTTTTGCCTTTCCTGGTTTTCATCCATCGCTCCATTCTTGCAACCAATTTATTTTGCCTTTTCCCTGGGCGTTCTCATCCATCGCTCCATTCTGCAACCAATTTACTTTTGCCTTTCCCTGGGCTTTGCCTTACCTGGGCGTTCTCATCCATCGCCCATTCTTGCATCGTTCTCATCCATTCCATTTGCAACCAATTTACTTTGCCTTTACCTGGGCGTTCTCATCCATCGCTCCATTCTTGCAACCAATTTACTTTTTGCCTTTCCTGGCGTTCTCATCCATTCCATTCTTGCAACCAATTTACTTTGCCTTTCCTGGGCTTTCATCCATCCATTCTGCAACTAATTTACTTTGCCTTTCCTGGGCGTTTCATCCATCGCCCATTCTGCAACCAATTTTACTTTGCCTTCATCCATCACCTCCATTCTTGGCAAAATCATCCACTTTTTTGCCTTTCCTCATCCATCGCCTCCATTCTTGCAACCAATTTACTTTGCTCTTACCTAATGCTTTCATCCATCGCTCCATTCTTGCAACCAATTTACTTTTTGCCTTTCCTGGGCTGTTTCATCCATTCCATTCTTGCAACCAATTTATTTTTTGCCTTTCCTGGGCGTTCTCATCCATCGCTCCATTCTTGCAACCAATTTACTTTGCCTTTCCTGGGCTGCTTCTCATCCATCGCCTCCATTCTTGCAACCAATTTATTTTTGCCTTTCCTGGGCAGGCGTTCTCATCCATCGCCTCATTCTTGCAACTAATTTATTTTGCCTTTCCTGCGTTCTCATCCACCCCATTCTTGCAACAATTTATTTTGCCTTCCTGGGGCGTTTCATCCATGCTCCATTCTTGCAACCAATTTACTTTGCCTTACCTGGGCGTTTCATCCATCGCCTCCATTCTTGCAACTAATTTACTTTGCCTTTCCTCCTCATCCATCGCTAATTTCCATTCTTGCAACCAATTTACTTTGCCTTTCCTGGGCGTTTCTCATCCATCGCTCCATTCTTGCAACCAATTTACTTTGCCTTTCCTGGGCGTTCTCATCCATCGCCTCCATTCTTGCAACCAATTTACTTTGCCTTTCCTGGGCGTTCTCATCCATCGCCTCCATTCTTGCAACCAATTTACTTTGCCTTTCCTGGGCGTTCTCATCCATCGCCTCCATTCTTGCAACCAATTTACTTTGCCTTTCCTGGCTCTCATCCATCGCCTCCATTCTTGCAACCAATTTACTTTGCCTTTCCTGCTCCATTCTCATCCATCGCTCCATTCTTGCAACCAATTTACTTTGCCTTACCTGGGCGTTTCTCATCCATCGCTCCATTCTTGCAACCAATTTATTTTTGCCTTTTGCCTTTCATCCATCGGCTCCATTCTTGCAACCAATTTACTTTGCCTTACCTGGGCGTTCTCATCCATCGCCTCCATTCTGTAAACCAATTTACTTTGCCTTTCCTGGGCGTTCTCATCCATCGCTCCATTCTTGCAACCAATTTATTTTTGCCTTTCCTGGGCGTTCTCATCCATCGCTCCATTCTTGCAACCAATTTATTTTTGCCTTTCCTGGGCTGTTCTCATCCATCGCCTCCATTCTTGCAATAATTTACTTTGCCTTTCCTGCAACCAATTTACTTTGCCTTACCTGGGCGTTTCTCATCCATCGCTCCATTCTTGCAACCAATTTACTTTTTACCTGGGCGTTCTTTGCCTTTCCACCTGGGCGTTTCTCATCCATCGCTCCATTCTTGCAACCAATTTACTTTTGCCTTTCCTGGGCTGTTCTCATCCATCGCTCCATTCTTGCAACCAATTTACTTTGCCTTTCCTGGGCGTTCTCATCCATCCATCTTGCCAACCATACTTGCAACATCCAATTCTTGCAACTAATTTACTTTTGCCTTTCCCGTTCTCATCCATCATCTCCATTCTTGCAACCAATTTATTTTTTGCCTTTCCTGGGTTCTCATCCATCGCTCCATTCTGCAACCAATTTACTTTGCCTTTCCTGGCGTTCTCATCCATCGCCTCCATTCTTGCAACCAATTTACTTTGCCTTTCCTGGGCGTTCTCATCCATCGCCTCCATTCTTGCAACCAATTTACTTTGCCTTTCCTGGGCGTTCTCATCCATCGCCTCCATTCTTGCAACCAATTTACTTTTTGCCTTTTCCTGGGCTGTTCTCATCCATCGCTCCATTCTGCAACCAATTTACTTTGCCTTACCTGGGCATTGTCCATTCTTCATCCATCGCTCCATTCTGCAACCAATTTACTTTGCCTTTCCTGGGGCGTTCTCATCCATCGCCTCCATTCTTGCAACCAATTTACTTTTTTTTGCGTTCTCATCCATCGCTCCATTCTGTAACCAATTTACTTTTGCCTTACCTGGGCGTTCTCATCCATCGCTCCATTCTTGCAACCAATTTACTTTTGCCTTACCTGGGCGTTCTCATCCATCGCCTCCATTCTTTGCAACCAATTTCATCCATCGCTCATCCATTCATTTGCAACCAATTTACTTTGCCTTACCTGGGCTTCTCATCCATCGCCTCCATTCTTGCAACCAATTTATTTTTGCCTTTCCTGGGCGTTTCTCATCCATCGCTCCATTCTTGCAACCAATTTGGGCGTTTCTCATTTGCCATTCTTGCAAACCAATTTGGGCGTTCTCATCCATCGCCTCCATTCTTGCAACCAATTTACTTTGCCTTTCCTGGGCGTTCTCATCCATCGCCTCCATTCTTGCAACCAATTTACTTTGCCTTTCCTGGGCGTTCTCATCCATCGCCTCCATTCTTGCAACCAATTTACTTTGCCTTACCTGGGCGTTCTCATCCATCGCTCCATTCTTGCAACCAATTTACTTTTGCCTTACCTGGGCGTTCTCATCCATCGCCTCCATTCTTGCAACCAATTTACTTTGCCTTTCCCATGTTCTCATCCATCGCCTCCATTCTTGCAACCAATTTATTCATCCACTCCATTGCAACCCTTTGCCTTACCTGGCGTTCTCATCCATCGCCTCCATTCTTGCAACCAATTTACTTTTTGCCTTACCTGGGCGTTCTCATCCATCGCTCCATTCTTGCAACCAATTTACTTTGCCTTTCCTGGCGTTCTCATCCATCGCCTCCATTCTTGCAACCAATTTACTTTGCCTTACCTGGGCGTTCTCATCCATCGCCTCCATTCTTGCAACCAATTTACTTTGCCTTACCTGGGCGTTCTCATCCATCGCCTCCATTCTTGCAACCAATTTACTTTTTGCCTTACCTGGGCGTTCTCATCCATCGCCTCCATTCTTGCAACCAATTTATTTTGCCTTACCTGGGCGTTCTCATCCATCGCCTCCATTCTTGCAACCAATTTATTTTGCCTTTACCTGGGCTGTTTCTCATCCATCGCCTCCATTCTTGCAACCAATTTTTTTTGCCTTTCCTGGGCGTTCTCATCCATCGCCTTTTGCAACCAATTTATTTTTGCCTTTACCTGGGCGTTCTCATCCATCGCTCCATTCTGCAACCAATTTACTTTGCCTTACCTGGCGTTCTCATCCATCGCCTCCATTCTTGCAACCAATTTACTTTGCCTTTCCTGGGCGTTCTCATCCATCGCCTCCATTCTTGCAACCAATTTACTTTGCCTTACCTGGGCGTTCTCATCCATCGCCTCCATTCTTGCAACCAATTTACTTTGCCTTACCTGGGCGTTCTCATCCATCGCCTCCATTCTTGCAACCAATTTACTTTGCCTTACCTGGGCGTTCTCATCCATCGCCTCCATTCTTGCAACCAATTTACTTTGCCTTTCCTGGGCGTTCTCATCCATCGCCTCCATTCTTGCAACCAATTTACTTTGCCATCCATCGCTCCATTCTGCAACCAATTTACTTTGGTTTTCATCCATTCTCATCCATGCTCTCATCCATCGCTCCATTCTTGCAACCAATTTATTTTTGCTTTTTCCAAGCTATCCATCGCTTCCATTCTGCAACTAATTTACTTTGCTCTTCCTACTGCTTCTCTATCCATCGCTCCATTCTTGCAACAACCAATTTACGGTTTTCCTGGGCTGCGCCTCATCCATCGCCTAATTTTTGCAACCAATTTACTTTGCCTTTCCTGGGCATTTCATCCATCGCCCATTCCTGCAAACTAATTTACTTTGCTCTACTTGGTGTTTCTCATCTATCTCCATTCTGGGTAACTACCATTTTGCCTTTTCCTTCATCTATCGCTCCATTCTTGCAACTAATTTATTTTGCCTTTCCACATCCATTTTGCCTTTTTTCCTGGTCATTTGCCTTTCCTCTCATCCATCCATCGCTTCATCCATTGCCTCCATAAACCAATTTACTTTTGCCTTCTCCTGGCTGCTCTCATCCATCGCCTCCATTCTGCAACTAATTTTATTTTGCCTTCCTGGGCGCTTCATCCATCGCCTCCCATTCTGGGTAACCACCTACTTTGCCTTTCCCATGCTCATCCATTGCCTCCATTCTTGCAACCAATTTACTTTGTCTTTCCTGGGCTGCCTCTCATCCATCGCATACTTGCCATTCTTTGCAACCATCCATCATTTTTCTTCAACTAAGCCTTATTTTACATCCATCATCCATTCATTTGTAAACCAATTACTTTGGCTCACTCATGCTTCTCATCCATCGCCCATTCTTGCAACCAATTTACTTTGCCTTTCCTCATCCATCGCTCCATTCTGCTTTTGCTCATCCATCCATCGCTCCATTCTGCAAACTAATTTATTTGCCTTACCTGGGCTGCTTCATCCATCGCCCATTCTGCAAACTAATTTACTTTGCTTTCCTGGGCCATGCTCTCATCCATCGCCCATTCTGCAACTAATTCTATTTTTGCCTCCATTTTCCTTCCTGGCGTCATCCATCGCCTCCATTCTTGCAACCAATTTACTTTGCCTTCCTGGGCGTTTCCCATCCATCGCCTCCATTTTAAACTAATTTACTTTGCCTTTCCTGGGCGTCGCATCCATCGCATCCATTGCAACTCCATACTTGCAATCCAATTTACTTATTTTTGCCTTACCTGGGCTGCTCTCATCCATCGCCTCCATTCTTGCAAACCAATTTACTTTGCCTTACCTGGCTGCTCATCCATCACTAACCATTCTTGTTTTCATCCATCGCCCATTCTTGCAACCAATTTATTTTGCCTTTCCTGGGCTTGTTTTTCCTGGAAGTTTCATCCATCGCCCATTCTTGCAACCAATTTATTTTTGGCTCTTCCTGCTTCATCCATCTCATCCATTCTTGCAACCATTACTTGGGCTTCAATCGCCCATTCTGTAACCAATTTACTTTGCCTTCCTGGGCGCTCTCATCCATCGCTCCATTCTGCAACCAATTTACTTTGCCTTCCTGGGCTGCTCATCCATCATTCTTGCAACCACTTACTTTGGCTCTTCCTGGCGCTTCATCCATTCACTTCCATCTTCAAATGTGTGTGTAACCACCCTACTTTGCTTTCCTGTGCTGCTCATCCATCGCTCCATTCTTGCAACCAATTTACTTTTGCTCTTCCTGGGCGTTCTCATCCATCGCCTCCATTCTTGGCAAAATTAATTTACTTTTGGCTCTTCCTACTGCTCATCCATTGCTCATATTTGCAACCAATTTACTTTGCCTTTCCTAAGGTTTTCATCCATCGCTCATCTGCAAACTAATTTATTTTTTGGCCTTTCCATGCTTCACCATCGCCCATTCTTGCAACTAATTTACTTTTGCCTTTCCTGGGCTGCTTCTCATCCATCCCATTCTTGGCAATAATTTGCTTTGCCTTCCTTGGGCTGCTTCTCATCCATCGCCTCCATTCTTTTAACCAATGGACATTTTGCCTTTCCTGGGCGTTCTCATCCATCGCCTCCATTCTGCAACCAATTTACTTTGCCTTTCCTGGGCGTTCATCCATCGCCTCCATTCTGGCAACCAATTTACTTTGCCTTTTCTGGGGCGTTCTCATCCATCGCTTCCATTCTTGCAACCAATTTACTTTTTGCCTTTCCTGGGCGTTCTCATCCATCGCCTCCATTCTTGCAACTTAATTTATTTTGCCTTACCTGGGCGTTCTCATCCATTAGCCTCCATTCTTACCAACCAATTTACTTTGCCTTACCTGCCTCCGTTCTCATCCATCGCCATCGCCCATTCTTGCAACCAATTTACTTTGCCCTTATCCATCGCCCATTCTTGGCAATTTACTTGTTCTCATCCATCCATTGCCTCCATACTTGCAACCAATTTACTTTGCCTTTCCTGGGCGTTCTCATCCATCGCCTCCATTCTGCAACCAATTTATTTTTGGCTCTACCTGGGCGTTCTCATCCATCGCCCCATTCTCCCAACCAATTTACTTTGCCTTTCCTGGGCGTTCTCATCCATCGCCTCCATTCTTGCAACCAATTTACTTTGCCTTTCCTGGGCGTTCTCATCCATCGCCTCCCATTCTTGCAACCAATTTATTTTGCCTTTCTGGGCGTTCTCATCCATCGCCCATTCTTGCAACAATTTTATTTTTGCCTTTCCTGGGCGTTCTCATCCATCGCCTCCATTCTTGCAACCAATTATTTTTGCCTTTCCTGGGCGTTCTCATCCATTGCCTCCCATTCTGCAACCAATTTACTTTACTTACCTGGCGTTCTCATCCATCGCTCCATTCTTGCAACCAATTTACTTTTGCCTTACCTGGGCGTTCTCATCCATCGCCTCCATTCACCAACTAATTTACTTTGCCTTTCCTGGCGTTCTCATCCATCGCCTCCATTCTTGCAACAACCAATTTACCTTTCCTAGCGTTCTCATCCATTGCCTCCATTTTTGCAACCAATTTACTTTACTTTCCTGGGCGTTCTCATCCATCGCCTCCATTCTTGCAACCAATTTGTTTTGCCTTACCTGGGCGTTCTCATCCATCGCCTCCATTCTTGTAAACTAATTCACTTTGCCTTACCTGGGCGTTCTCATCCATCGCCCATTCTGCAACCAATTTACTTTGCCTTACCTGGGCGTTCTCATCCATCGCTCCATTCTTGCAACCAATTTTTTGCCCTTTCCTGGGCGTTCTCATCCATCGCCTCCCATTCTTCTGCAACCAATTTACTTTGCCTTACTGGGCGTTCTCATCCATCGCCTCCATTCTGCAACCAATTTACTTTGCCTTACCTGGGCGTTCTCATCCATCGCTCCATTCTTGCAACAATTTACTTTGCCTTTTCTCTCCATCGGCGTTCTCATACTTTTATTCTCGCCTCATCCATTCCATTCTGCAACCAATTTATTTTTGCCTTTCCTGGGCGTTCTCATTCTGCAAACTAATTTACTTTTGCCTTTCCTACGTTTCTATCCATTGCTCCATATTTGCAACTAATTTACTTTGCCTTACCTGGGCGCTCTCATCCATCGCCCATTCTGCAACCAATTTACTTGCCTTACCTGGGCTGCTCATCCATCGCCTCCATTCTGTAACCAATTTTACTTGCCTTCCCTGGCCAAGCCTCATCCATCGCTCCATTCTTGCAACCACCCCATTTTGCCTTTCCTGGATGCTTCATCCATTGCCTCCATACTTGCAACCACCCCATTTGCCTTACCCATGCTCTCATCCATCGCTCCATTCTGCAACCACACTCCCATTTGCCTTACCCACAAGCCATCCATCGCCTCCATTCTTGCAACCAATTTACTTTTGCCTTACCTGGGGCGTTCTCATCCACGCTCCATTCCTTGGCAACCAATTTATTTGTGCTCATCGCACATGCCTCTCATCCATCGCTCCATTCTTGGCAACTAATTTCATTTGCCTTTCCTGGGCGTTCTCATCCATCGCCTCCATTCTTTTCAATTGCACTTGCCTTTCCTGGGGCGTTCTCATCCATCGCCTCCATTCTTACCTTAATTTACTTTGCCTTTCCTGGGCGTTCATCCATCGCCCCATTCTTGCAACCAATTTACTTTGCCTTTTCCTGGGGCGTTCTCATCCATCGCCCATTCTGCAACCAATTTACTTTGCCTTTCCTGGGCGTTCTCATCCATCCATTCTTGCAGCTTAATTGCCCACCTGGGCGTTTCATTGCCTCCATTCTTACCAACCAATTTACTTTGCCTTACCTGGGCGTTCTCATCCATTGCCTCCATTCTTGCAACCAATTTACTTTGCCCTTACCTGGGCGTTCTCATCCATCGCCTCCATTCTTGCAACCAATTTACTTTGCCACTTCCTGGGCGTTCTCATCCATCGCCTCCATTCTGCAACTAATTTACTTTGCCTTACCTGGGCGTTCTCATCCATCGCCCATTCTGCAACCAATTTACTTTGCCTTTCCTGGGCGTTCTCATCCATCGCCTCCATTCTGCAACCAATTTTACCTTTCCTGGGCGTTTTTGCCTCCCATTCTTGCAACCAATTTACTTTGCCTTTCTGGGCGTTCTCATCCATCGCCTCATTCTTGCAACAATTTACTTTTGCCTTTCCTGGGCGTTCTCATCCATCGCCTCCATTCTTGCAACCAATTACTTTGCCTTTCCTGGGCGTTCTCATCCATTGGCAATTTACCAACCTGGCGTTCTCATCCATCCATTCTTACCTTAATTTACTTTTGCCTTACCTGGGCGTTCTCATCCTGCCTCCAACCAATTTACTTTGCCTTTCCTGGCGTTCTCATCATCCATTCTTGCAACCAACTACTACCTTTCCAGCGTTCTTCTTGCCTCCATACTTGCAACCAAATTTACCTGGGCGTTCTTTGCCATTTTGCAACCCTGCTTACCTGGGCGTTCTCATCCATCGCTCCATTCTTGCAATAATTCACTTTGCCCTTCCTGGGCGTTCTCATCCATCGCCTCCATTCTTTGCAACCAATTTACTTTGCCTTACCTGGGCGTTCTCATCCATACGCCTCCATTCTTCCAATCGCGTTCTCATCCATCGCCTCCCATTCTGCAACCAATTTACTTTGCCTTTGGCGTTCTCATCCTCCGATGGCAACCAATTTACTTTGCCTTACCTGGGCGTTCTCATCCATCGCCTCCATTCTTGCAACAATTTACTTTGCCTTTTCCTAGGCGTTCTCATCCATCGCCTCCATTCTTGGCAACCAATTTACTTTGCCTTTCCTGGGCGTTCTCATCCATTGCCTCCATACTTAACCACTTTCCTTATCGTTCTCATCCATCCATTCTTGCAACCAATTTACTTTGCCTTACCTTTTTGCCTCCATTCTTACAATTTACTGCCCTTACCTGGGCGTTTCTCATCCCATCCATTCTTCTAACCAATTACTTTGCTTAACCAATTTATTTTGCTTTGCCTTACCTGGGCGTTCTCATCCATACGCCTCCATTCTTGCAACCAATTTACTTTGCCTTACCTGGGTTCTCATCCATCGCCTCCATTCTTGCAACCAATTTGCTGCTTACCTGGGCGTTCTCATCCATCGCCTCCATTCTACAACCAATTTATTTTTGCCTTTCCTAGGCGGTTCTCATCCATCATGCCTCCATTCTTTAACCAATTTATTTTTGCCTTTCCTACAAGTTCTCATCCATCGCTCCATTCTTGCAACCAATTTACTTTTGCCTTTCCTGGCTGTTCTCATCCATCGCCTCCATTCTTGCAACCAATTTATTTTTGCCTTTCCTGGCGTTCTCATCCATCGCCTCCATTCTTGCAACCAATTTACTTTGCCTTTCCTAGGCGTTCTCATCCATTGCCTCTCCATTCTTGCAACCAATTTACTGCCCTTACCTGGGCGTTCTCATCCATCGCCTCCATTCTTGCAACCAATTTACTTGCGTTCTTACCATAGCCTCCATTCTTAACTTTGCCCATCGCATGTCCATTCTTGCAACCAATTTACTTTGCCTTTCCTGGGCGTTCTCATCGCCTCCATTCTGCAACCAATTTACTTTGCCTTTCCTGGCGTTCTCATTGCCTCCATCCATTGCGTTCTCCATACTTGCAACCAATTTACTTTGCCTTTCCTGGGCGTTCTCATCCATCGCCTCCATTCTTGCAACCAATTTACTTTGCCTTTCCTGGCGTTCTCATCCATCTCCATTCTTGCAACAATTTACTTTTGCCTTTCCCTGGCGTTTCTCATCCATCGCCTCCATTCTTGCAACCAATTTACTTTTGCCTTTCCTGGGCGTTCCTCATCCATTATCCATCGCTCCACCTGGGCGTTTCTCATCCTCGCCTCCATTCTTGCAACAATTTACTTTGCCTTTTACCTCGTCTGCTCTCATCCATTTACCCATTCTCATCCAATTTTACTTTGCCTTACCTGGGCGTTCTCATCCATCAGCCTCCATTCTGCAACCAATTTATTTTGCCTTACCTGGGGGATTTCTCATCCATCGCTCCATTCTTGCAACCATTTACTTTGCCTTACCGGTTCTCACCATGCCATCCACGCAATTTACTTTTGATTCTCATCCAACAGCAATTTACTTTGCCTTACCTGGGCGTTTCTCATCCATCGCTCCATTCTTGCAACCAATTTACTTTGCCTTTCCCTCATCCATACGCCTCCATTCCAACCAATTTTCTTGCAAGCCTCCAATTTAACCAATTTTCTGCTCTTACCTGGGCGTTCTCATCCATCGCCCTCCATTCTTGCAACCAATTTACTTTGCCTTACCTGGGCGTTCTCATCCATCGCCTCCCATTCTTTACAACCAATTTACTTTTGCCTTTCCTGGGCATTCTCATCCATCGCCTCCATTCTTGCAACCAATTTACTTTGCCTTTCCTGAAGTTCTCATCCATCGCCTCCATTCTTACCAACCAATTTATTTTTGCCTTACCTGGCGTTCTCATAAGCCTCCATTCTCATCCATCTCCATTCCATTTGCAACCAATTTACTTTGCCTTACCTGGGCATTCTTCCTCGCCTCCATTCTTATCCATCGTTCTCATCCATTCCTGCAACCAATTTACTTTGCCTTTTGCGTTCTCATCCATCATCTTCATTCTTCCAATCGTTCTCATCCCAGCCTCCACTTGCAACTAATTTACTTTGCCTTTCCTGGGCGTTCTCATCCATCGCCTCCATTCTTGCAACTAATTTACTTTGCCTTACCTGGGCGTTCTCATCCACGTACTCCATTCTTGCAACCAATTTACTTTGCCTTACCTGGGCGTCATCCATCGCCTCCATTCTTGCAACCAATTTACTTTGCCTTACCTGGGCTTCCCCTAACTTATCCTGTATGGTGACCACCATGCACATTAGCCTATCCAACCTCTCATTCCAACCTTGCTCCCCTTCATGTGACCCTGCACCTTCCAAACCTGCTCCCTCTGCCATCTCCAATTGTGCACCCCACTCTTACTCACTCTTACTTACTATCAAAGGCCCCACGTTGGGTGCCAAAATATTATGTAGGGGCTTTTCTTTTACTACACAATTGGTGTAGTATGATGGGAACAGATTTGGAGTTTATTAAATGAAATTCACCTTTCCTTAACCTAATTTATTACCTTAATAATAATACTACAACAGCCATAAAAATAAACTGTAATATGATTCATAAATCTTAATCTATAGAACAGAAATCAATTATCTTTCAATACTTAACCCAACTTATTTCTATTTCCTACTTACTGCTAAAGTTTATCAAAATCTTGCTAGCCTATACCTAGTTTAGCCTAACTTAATACTACCAGTGGTCAAAATATTATCAACAAATCTCCAACTCTGGCATATGTCCCAAAATAGTCCCTTATTTTTCTCAGTACAGTACTTCATCTCAGAGTACTCCAAGGACAATCACAAAAGTCAGCACACAATTTAGGGATCACCGCAGAGTTTATTTTAGCTATGACAACCAAGCTGAGGGCAGAAACCACTTTAGAATCTCTTCATGTATATAGTCTTTTCTACACAAGAATTTGAGCTCCCACTTACAACAAAGTCACTTTACAGATATTTAAACACCTTCTCCGATCAACATCCTACTTGGGACAGACACTGTCTTAAGTCACTGCTATATACAGCTTGGAATGGAACGTGATAATGGATTTGGTCTCACCAGTTGTTCGACTGATTTGTCATGTCAGTACTGTACAGACTTTTATTTCCACCGCAGTTCCCGTCAGTAGATATCTACTCCCGAATAGCTTCTGCTAATAAGGTTTCGTAACTTCAAATCAAGCCTCTTACAAATTGGGTGAAGGGGAGCAAGTTGCTCTACCTTGGCACTCGGCAAACTGCAAGGGAAAAAAAAGAAAAACAAAAATGAAACTTAATTTAATCAGTCATACACCCACACACACACAAATATTTGTAAAAACAAAAAACAAACATTGAACCACACAACCCATATTTTCACACTACCACCACAGCATGTTAGACCATAGATCCATACCTGTAGAGCACTGCTGACAGCAAATGTAAGTTGATATACATATTTTTGATGTTATGAGGGGTTGAAAGGACAGACATAGGCTACATTGCTTTACAGTACTTTTGTGTGGAACAGACAATTTTTATATAAGTGACTTACCAAGTAATTACATAGCCATTGGTTCCCCAACCTACGGCAGCTTAAAAATTCAAAATTCCTGTGGTGGCATTATTATTGTAAGTGTTTAGGTGACAAGGTCCTGCTCACCATCTGGGACTCAAGAAAACAACCCAGCGGAGAGCTCAGTTTGTTTTCTGACGGCTCTTGGTTAACATCGGAAGTTTTCACACAGCTGCTTCTTCGCTTTTGGGCTTTTTCTTTGCATGAATTTGGTGAAGTATTCAGAATTTGTTGCTTTGTGGCTTGCTACCATTGTTGAATTGTTGTTCAAGTTAACTTTAGGTATGTAGTATTTAGTTAGTGATGCTGGATTCCAGTTCATCTGGTATTTGCTTTTGTTCTGAGAGTTGTAGAACTAGGCTAACTAAGCTTTCATATGATTTTCATATAAAGTGCTCTAAATATAGGGGTCAAGAATGTAGTAAAGATAATGCTTGTATAGAGTGTCAGGATTGGGAGGATAAGAAATGGAAGACCTTGAAATATCATCTAGATAAATTAGAAAGAGGAAAGCAGCCATTAGGACTGAAAGTAGGGCCAATGCAGATTCCATTCCTTTGGATAATGTAGGGGATTACAGAACTACCACTCCTCCAATTCCTCCTCCTCCTCCTATCCTAAGTCCTCCTAGTTTACCATCTACTCCTGTTCCAGGTTTCCATGGTTCTGCTCTTAGTGCCATTGCCAGCCTCAAATCTAAGTTTGATCAGAAATTTATTGTAATATCTAGTACAGTACTGTTATGGAAATGGGATCAGCTATTAAATCTCTAATGGAAAAACATGTAAGTATTGACAGTGCAGTGAGAAATGAGAGTGCTGTGAATATTGATGAGGTGGCTGTCCGTCCCACCAGTGCTCCTAGACACAGGTCACTGTCCCGCTTCCCTTCACTGGGGAGAAGACATACCGGAGGTCCAAGGGAGGCTGGCGGGGTTTGCCCAGGGGCAGTCGCCCCCCCTCTGTCGAGCCTGTTGTCCGCTCCCAGACTTCGACTGAACGCCATTGGAAAGGTGTTCCTTTGCATCAACATTCTTAAGATTTGGAATCTTCCAGTCTGCACAAGAAGCTCCCATACCGCTAGTCTATTTCTTCACGCCCGCTCAAGAGACATGGATATTGGCGACTCTTCTCCCCTGGCTGTCAAGAGGTACAGAGAGACTAGCCCACAACCTTCCTGCAGTTTTCAAGTCCAGCCTGATTCTCCTGCTCATTGTCTTCATTTCTTCAGAGACAGTCTTGAGCGCTATAAGCATTCTAAGAGCCTGACTTCTTCCAAGCGCCAAGCACCCACCACTCACGCCAGACTTCTGTTGATTAGCACCCGGCGCCTGCCATCTCATGCCAGAATACCGCTGATGAGCACCTGGTGCCTGCCATCTCGTGCCAGAATATTGCTGATGAGCGCCCGGTGCCCGGCGCCCACCGTCTTGCTCCAGAATACCGCTGATGAGCGCCCGGCGGCCGCTATCTCGTGCCAGAATACTGCTGATGAGAGCCCAGCGCCTGCTGTCTCGCACCAGACTTCTGCTCTAGAGCACCCAGCTAAGTCCTGAACTTCCGACGCCAGCAACCTAACTCCCAGCTTCTGCTTCTGGAGCCCATGCACATTCTTCTGTTATCATGATTTCTTCATGCCTGCTTCGCCTACTTCTCCAGCATCTACCTTCGTCATGGAAAAGCATTCGTCAGAAGGTACCAGGTACCAAGCTTAGTTCTTTTTTTCCTTCTCCTCAAGAAGGCTCTCAAAGAAGTTCATGTCTCTGGCTGGCTGCTAAGAGAGAATAGGGCAATGCAACATTTGCTTTTCCCGCCCCAGCAAATTGTTGAAGATGAGGTACTCTTACTATGCCACCGGGGAAGCTACTTCCTTGGGAGTTTCTGCCTCCTCCCAAGGGGACTTCTCTGGTCTGGTTGACTCAACTCGTAGAATGGCCTTTTCGTCGGCCAAGATAATGTTTAGCTCAGTTGAACTGGATCACCTTATCAAGAATATTTTTAAGGTGTTTGAGATATTTAGTTTCCTTGATTGGGGCTTTCACAAGTAGCTAGCGAGGAAGATTGTAGACTGTCCTGATCTAGCTGAAGATTTTGCCCCGGGATTGGCTAGGCTTTCTTTCATGCTCAGACAGAGCAATTAGAGATGGCTCTTTAGAACTCGCCTCCCTATTTTCTAAGGGCATCCTTACGAAGAGGGAGTTCTGGTGTTTGTTCACCTTGAAAGGAGACTCGCCAACTCAGAAGTCAGTTACTTTCGCTCCTTTAGACAGGTCTCACCTTTTTTCCTCAAACCACAGTGAAGGAGATTCTTTCGACTTGCAGAGTAAGTGTACCACTGATTTGTTGGCACAGTCCCAGGACGTCCTAAGGAGCCTGTGCTTCCACATCAAGATCGTTCTCCCCTCTTCAGTCTCAGCCCTTTCGTGGAGGGAAAGCTAAGACCCAGCCTCTGCCTAGATCAAACTTGCGACTTCCTACGAAGTCCATTAAGGGGTCTTCCTTCAAATCCAACCCCAAGAAGTGGGAAGTTAGTCCTCCGCACCCAGGTAGGAGCCAGACTTCTACTTTATTGGAAAGAATGGGGGAGCAGAGGAGCAGATCCCTGGGTGATCAAGGTTCTCAAGGAGGGCTACTCCATTTCTTTCGTAAAGACTCCTCCTTTAGATACTGTAGGAGTGTAGGATGTTAGATGCGTAGGATTGTAATAAAACCCCGGTGTCCAGTGATGCATGTATTGCAGAGTGATGCTTACTACAAGAGCGCCAGTTGCATACTGACTCGGTTGGAGGGAGATGCCAACTTTCCCTCCGGCGCAAGTCTCGTTCTCTTCTACAATCTTACATCTCCCTTCCAAATTTTTTATTTAATTATAAGCAAAAGATGCTATGAAATGGCTATAATAATTGAATGAAGATTTGATATTACAAGAAATACATGTATGCACAATGCATATCTAAAAAAAAATAAAACATAGGGCAATGAACTTTTGTGGTGAATGATCAAATAAATGAATAATCAACGTATTGCCAGTTATATGTTCATTCTGTAATGGAGGCAGCTGAATTAACTGGGTAGAGCATAACTTTTACTCATTCACACAGTTTATTACATAATCAAATAGCCATCTTGGTAGTAGTTTGCCTCTTGGGGCATACTGGTGCCTATGGCTGAGTTGATTCGATTGCCGACGGTGCAGGCGGGTGGGTGTGCGAGATGACGGGGACATCGGTGCTGTTGGTCGGTGCAATGTGTCTCATGTTTCTTAGTGACAGCCGTCCACTGCCACCCAATTTGATTCTGTTCTGCCAGTGGGGGAGGGAGTCCACCACCAACCCTGTACGATCCCATTCCTTTGTTGCTTGATTTTTGCACTCTTACACTGGCCCCTACCTCCAAGGGTTTGAGGGTCCTGGTGGCATGATTGGCAATTGATTTTCTCTTTTATCGTGGCCATTTGAAGTTCACGTCACGCAATACCTGTTGCCAGTGCCTGTCAAGCAGGTATGTTGCTTTGTCCGAGGAACGCCACCCGCAACTGCCTCCCAGTCACCAACTGTGCAGGGGACTTGATGTTGCGGATGGGCGTGTTCAGATATTGCAACATTGCGAGAGAGAGTCTTGTCGCAGTCCAGGCTGCCACCATCCCCTGTGTTTGCCCTGATGATCCTTTTTGCAGTTTTTACAGATGCTTCCACCCTACCATTTGATTGCGGGAAATGTGCTCCTTGACCCCCCATCTTCTGAAGAAGGTGGACATTTCTTCACTTACAAAGTTGATGCCTCCGTCTGTGGACACTTGCTCTGGGCCCCCATCTCATGTGAAGTAGCCTCTTAGCACGGACATTACTCTCTGTGAAGTAGCACCATTGGGGGGAAATGGGCTATTTCAGCCTTCCTGTGAGTCTATCAGCACGCCATGTACACACCCCTCCAACTGAAACATATCCCAATCGCGGCACTGAAGGGGGTATTCTAGGCAGTGTGATGACCATCACTTCCTCAGGTAGGGATGGAACGTGCATGTCACAAATAACGCACTTGTCCCTGTGGTGCTGAAGGTCACCCTCCATGCCAGGCCAATAAACAGATTGTCTGGCTCTCCTGAACATGGAGTCGAGCCCTTGGTGACCTGCATGTAGACTTGCTGACACCTGCTGATGAAGTTCTTCTGGAATCACCAGTCCTACGCACTCATCTTCGTATGTGTAGAGTACTAGATATTCTGACGTTGAGAGGCGATCTTTCACACCGTGAAATGGCTTAACCCCCTTCCCTCTCACATTTTTTATCCCAACTTCCAGTCTTTATGAAGCATATTTTTTTATTGTTTATTTCTAAAGTATATGCTAAAGTGATAAATCACCTCAAATATTTCTTAAAAAAAAAAAATTTTTTTGAAAAAAGTCTTCAACTATTACAATAACTATTCTAACTCATATAGGTCTACGATTTCATTCCCCTTTTAAAAAAAAAAAAACACTATCCATATATTTTTCGTCACTGACTAATTTTTATTCTTTCACGTAGGCCTGTCTATAACAAAAAAAATTACCAACAGGTCTAAATCTCTAAAACGTTTGTCCAAACTGATCTTTTGAGACAAATAAAACATATATTACACATATTATATTTCTTTTAAAATATTTTTGCAAACCTCTTTCAAAAGTAATCCCGTTTACAATGAAAAGAAAAAAAACTAACTCTATGCAAGACCTCCATACATATTACAATACAAAAGCGAAAGTATTCTATGTACATAAGAAAAAATAACTTCCTAAATATCTTCTAAGTTCGTATTTTCCATTTCCTGGTGCATTTTTGTTCAAAAGACTTCCCAAAAATTATATTATTTTACTCTTTATTTCAAAGTGCATTACTTATTTTTTAGTCTGATTTTAACAAGTGACCAATATATGTCTGTTTCAAAGAGTAATATAATGAATTTTTTCATATGCATATCACGAATTATCCTGTGGAAATTATATGAATTATATTCAGGAAGGTGTTATGGACCTATTTTCACTAAGTTTAGTATATTATCTTTCACATTAATATTTCCATATCGATTGAAATCTCTTGTTTTCCAGTTTTGATTACTTCTGCCCTTGTTTTGGAATCAAACTAATTTGATATATATTTTTAAATAGTTTTTGTAACTTTCTCAATAAATACTGAGTTGTGTCATTAGTTTTAAAGAATCTTTCGTAATATATTTAATAAAGATGGTACTTAAAACATCAGTTAACTTCATCACTTTATAATACAGAGATCAGGCAACCTCATTTTAGACCTATGAAAAAATAAACAAATATCTTTTCTAACTCTGGACTTGAACCATTTCACAATTCCCGCAGGGGTGCAGAAAGCGAACACAGTACAGTATCATGTTTTCATTGAAAATAATAAGATCGGATCACCTTAAGAGGAGGATCTGGATCCCTATCCCAATATTTTGAGGCACCTCCCATTGATCGTTATTGGGGATCGGATCCTACAGTTTAGGCCGCCAGGCCTTCGTTCGCCATTTTACTTATACATGCGGAAAGAACCAGGCGCAGTGCTGCCAACCGACGCCCGATGAATTTCCATCGATTTCGCCCCGGCGGCGTTATCGGGCGTTATTTACCGCGTTAGATGAGAGAAACGAATTTATCGCATTTTGAACAGGTTTTTCTTGCGGGCGGACAGGGCGAAATCGCGAAAACAAACAAAAATCGTGCGAGCGAGGTTGGCAGGTCTGTTGTTAAACGACGATCAGTTCATCTTGGTGCGTGAAAGGTGTGGGTCGTCCCAGTATGAGAAACCACCGACATATTTAGCTCTCTTTTTCCTTCTCGTCGGATTTTTCCTGGTCGTGATAACGCTCGCGGACACACGAGATGTCGTCGTCCATCATCGGCTGCAGAGAGTTCGTGGTCCTGTACCGTCTGGTGCGGAAAAAGGCACAAAAGTTTCAAACATCTGACCTCGGTATAAACATCACCAACGGAGAGGTAGGAGGAGGACCAGGAGCAGGTTCTTCGTCTTCGCTTTCCCGACCCTCCAGCCTCTCATGCCTGGCTCGCCCCCCCGTAAAGGGGCTGCTTTGGTCACCTGGCATTTTCCAATAGCTGGGACGTCCCTTTTGAATTTGCCCCAGGACGCGAAATAAAACGGGGTACTCTGGGTCGCGGATGGGGAGTTTGGAGAGAAGAAGGTTGTTCGTCCCTTCTTCCCCCTCGACGTCATCTATTTGACAATTTGCTCCCCAGACCCTTTTTCCTAACCCACAGTACCCAGATCATATCCAATTTCGCCCCAAATCTGTTTAAATTTCCGAAATTGGGCAATTTCTTAGGACGAGGATTGGCTTACGTCAGTTGGACGTTTACGATTGCTCGTGTATTTTAATAACACTTGCGAAAATGGCCTCTAATTTCTATTTCCTCTGTTATTTGGGTGCCTACGCTTTTATTTCTGCTTAATGTGATTTTCTTGACATATTTGATGGTGGGCCCATAGATTGTTTTGGTTCTAAATTTTTCGTATTAGACGTGTTCCACAACCTACAATTCCTGATTTTATATTATTTAGACATATCATCTTTATTTATAGGTTATGGTGAATATATTTACCTTAATGTGGTTATTTTTAGGCTTATATGTGATGGTGGGTTTATCAGAAATTGGTTTGGTTCTAACATTCCTTGAGGTGTCAGGAACAGCCTTCAATCTTCATTGTCTTTATTATTCTGGCCTCTATCGCCTCACTTTTTTTTATGAGTTTAATATGATTATTTTGAATCTATAATTTATATTCCTCTATATTATTTTGATAAAAGAATTTTCCACTATAGGCCTGTGATGAAAGACCTTGAGCCAACCTCACGCTAACCTTGGTAGGACCTTTTCAGATGTAGGAATTTTAGGTGTTGCATAGGCCAGGGCTTATTTGGTTGGGAGACAATTAAACAACAGCCGATTTGGTTGGAAAAAATTGAGTTTAGCATTTTCAGTATGATAATTGTAGGGCAGAGTCAAGGCCTATTGATTAAATATAAATTGGTTGTCCTTAGGCCAGTGAGAAAACGTCCAAAATTTAGGCAAGGCCAGGCTATGTCAGGCACGACCCTAATTTGAAAGGAAAAACAGGTTAATGAAACAGTCAGTGCCCATAACATAACCTTCGGAACGCACCTAACGCCTAGGTTAGATTAATTCATGTACTCCGCTATTACTGTCCTCTTCTGGACATTACAGAAGTAACTTGCAATGCAAAATCAAGTCTTGCTCCATTCTACTTTTGCTTTTGGCTTCAGTAACCTTGAGAGGGTATTTCTTTTGTTTTTGGAAGCAAGAAGTGTTTCAGTACAGTTGTGGTTCGCAAATCAAAACAATGTATTGAACAGTCTCGGAAATGAACCTAAATGGTTGTTATTGAGGGTTGTCTTCAGCCATGATACAAGTTATGTAAAACTGTTTTCCATATCAGTATATAAATGTCATTTTATTGTTATTGTTACCAAAGAATTTAACTACTGCCATCTGTGTGTTTGGATGTCATTCGTTAAAGCTGTTTGTTCGGATGTAATTCATAGAAATGGTTTTGTAGGATGTAACTTGCTAAATATGATTTGTTTGGATATATTTAAATAGAAATTGTATGATCAGATTCAATAAAAATTGTTTGATCGGATACAATTCAACAAAATGTGATTGCATTCAATTTAATGCAGATTATTTTTAGTCATACGTACAGTACAGTAGGTTATCTCATTTGTTGTGCAAAGTACAAGTAGATTATCATCTGTAGCCTATATATGACTTTGGTCATTCATTATTAGTGAGATCTGAAGATTAGGAAACTGAACTGGCTAACGAAACCATAGTTTAGTTCCTCCGTTTACTATTCACATTTCCAGATGTTTATATAATAAAGTAAACCAAAAAATGGTATAGCATAGCTTAAAAATTAACTAAAAGTAAACCTCATTTTGACCATTTCAAGATATTTTTAAGTAATTTGGTTTCTTGTAAATTACCTCCATGACATCTTTGGTGATAGTTTGAACTTAGGATGCATTTACTTGTTACATTCTTGATTCTTGGCCAAATCTGAAAAGGCAGCATGTAGTTGCTTATTCTGCAAACATCACTAACCTTGTTTTTCACTGGATATGACTTTTGAATACATTTTGATAAACGATATTTGGACATATTTTTCAAGTGCTCTGAAGTAGTGGTCAGTGATGATGTAATGAATTGAACACCTTGATAATACCACAGATAACGAGAAAGACTAGACTGTTTAGCTTTATCTTCATTTAATTTAACCCGTTTCATTTCCTTCCAGTTAATATTTGTAGAATCACATTTTATTTGCAACCACCAGAATCAGTATGTGGTCAGTTTTGCTTTAATTCATTCACAGACTCCTCTGCTAGTGTTGTATAGTCTCATTTACCAAATGATTTTGTCAGGCTTAAGAAATGTCTTGCGGTTGATGAATATTTTTACTGGAAAGTCTTGGATGATGTGTTCTGTTACATTCTTTAGCAGGGCATTTGTCCTTTGTGACCATACATTTGACAATAGAAAAACAATATTAGGTGATATGTCACTTGCATTGTATGACCCCACTCTCAGCTTTATCTTATCATGATTGTGTTAGTGAATTCCTTAACATGATCAAGTTTCAATATGTAAAGCCTAATATTCCCAGGAGCTGATGTATAAAAAGATCTTTAAATCTTGTGCTTGGTGGACATTTTACAAACATTTGCCATCAGGTTTCTTAAAAGATCTTTAAATCTTGTACTTAGTATTCTCAACATTTTACAGACATTTGCTATTAGGTTGCGTTAAAAGATCTTCCTCTGACTATTCACTCATTATATTACATCATAATTTAGGATTAATATTTCGGGATATTTCTGTAGTTACATTAATAACATTGCCAGTCATACACACAGCATCACCTTGTCCCCTCAGTTGCAGAATTGTTAACTTTTTCTCTGTAAATCTGATGTTAGCACTTTAATTCCTCTCAGAGCAGCAATTATCCCTTTGTATTTTTCATTACTCTGGAGACTCATCGATCAGAACCTTAGTCTGCCTCTTCCTCTTCTTGATGTATCAGGGTAAAAAATGTAATGGTTGCATGAACACCGACTACCTCTCTTGTCTTACTGATGACTCCTCTTTCACTTCATCCACCTTTGCAGAAATATATGATGATATTCCCTAGTATCAGCTTCAGTTTATCTATGAAATTTTCCCATTTATGTTCACATCTCTCAGGGTTGAATCAACACATTCACAATCCAACTTACTCTTTGTAGGTTTTCACTTTCCACCCTTGAGACAAGCAACATCTTTTTGCCGTGTGTGCTACAAAAAGTACACCTTCCTACCCCATGCCCACATGGTATGAGTAATAATGCTCATTGTGAGTTGAAATTGATAATCATGGCAGGTTAGCGCTCAGGCCATTAACCGTTAGGGACGTCACTGTGAAGTTTCTGTGACGAAACATGTTAGATGTTTTAACACTTGACACATAAAATTGCCCACTACTTTCTTTAATAACCTGATCATGAAATAAGTGACAAAACATAAATAAGTTCAACTCAAGTTTGATCTTCAAGTCTTGAAATAAAGATTTTACCCACAGTTAGAAAATGGTAAATTGTGTGAGATTTCATAAAATCTGATGTAACCTGCATGGTGAATGACAGATGATTTAAAGCGGAGGAGACAGAGTATTGGGAAAAGCACCAACCATGGTTATCAAGTCCGAATGGTTTCAAATAAATGTGGTTTTACAGATATTACCTGGATCGAAATTAAAGCTGAAATTAAAAGAAGATAGGACTAAAAGTTTGAGCGAGATGGTTCCGAGTTACTTTTTAACATTTAGATTGAGTAAAAGATTTCAGAGTGGTACTTTAGAACATTTGGAAAATGTGTCCTGAGATATTGGCATGAAGATATGGAGGTGTGGCCTATAACTAGTAACTTTGTAAGTTGAATTACAATTTGCAAAATTGGTAATTAAGATAACTTTTTAAATGCAAACAGATTTCCAGAACGTAAGGGCACCCAAAAGAAGTATATAATAGACTTTTAAAAAGAAACAGTAAATTATAATGAAAACTGAAACCGAATACTAGATAGGTCTTTGAAAATTGGTTTTAAATATTTAAGGTCATCATTTGGTGTATTGGTTCACTTTGTATTTGTTAAAGTTTATAGTTATCTTGAATATCCTATTCTGTATTGCCGTTTAAGATTTTGTCTTTATGGTTCTTGTGTAATAAAACGAGTAGTACAGGTGTTGTGTATTCCACTTGAGCTGTTTTGGAGTGCATTCATTACCATGGGTCATCAAAGTAGATCATAAGACTAAGGTGTTTAAAGATCAAGACCCCTCACTGCTGTTACAGTCATCGCTTACCATCCATCGTCATCAGCAGCATAAAAGTTTGATGTCAGATTTTCCCTTTAAGGGTTAGATGTGAAATGAGTTCTCTCTGTTCTTTTCAGTCCTGTGCTCATTCTGTTTGAACTCCTGTCAGGGCTAAGTCCTCATCACCTATGAAGTTTGCTTTTGAAATATTTCAAAAGGTGACCAACGGGATTTGTCTCATAAGAAAAACATTAAATTTTATGCATCAGAAGCAACAAGACAATGTACAGTCATTATAAATTATTACAGTACAGACACAGCATGAAAAACTTGCAGGCTAATTACTGGATACATAAACTATTGAACAAATTCATACATGCTGGGAGGAAGATTGGTTCCTCACTGGTATCCTTCCCAGTAGGGAAAAGATTTTCTTCTTGTATTTCAACATTTTCATTTTTACCTGTTTTCATCATGAGCAGGTTTAGAATTGCTGTGTGTTAACATTAATTTGGTAATGTTGTGAAACAAAAAGAAATCCATTATAAAGCTGTTTTTGGGGAAAGCCTTGTTTTGGGGTGGGGTGCCAAAAACAAGTGAATTTAAGAACAGGAATGGTCTGAAATGCATAAGCGAGACAAGGCAAGCAGTCGTAAAATACATGATTCTTATTCAGAATTGGCCTCAGTCACAAAATATGATTAAGGACACGATGATAGAACCTTTGCCATATATGATGCATAAAAGTAAAATACAGGAATTCATCTCAACTTAACCTGCACACAAGGTCCTTACTGATAAGGGGTCTCCTCATTTCTCACAGATAGAAGTCACATTTCATTTGATCCCAAGCCTGGTATGTGGAAAATTCAGTAGCCACGGTTTTTGTGGAGGATAAAATTGTTTTACTTCATATAGCATGTAGGCCTAAATGATATAACAGTTATTATCTCCATTAGCGTGGAACACATGAGGCGGCCATTGTTATAAAAAAAAAGTCTGAAAACATGCAAGGTACTTTAGCATAAAATTTATAAAGTATATTAATTGGTTTAAGCAGCTTTGCCATCCCAAAAATAATGCCCAAGAACCTATGGAACTTCCTGAAAACAACACCAACAACAGACTTAGAAGACGATGCAAGCTGTCATATTGTTATAAACATGCAACTTACTACTCATTTGCATCCTATATTTCCCATGGAAGAAATGCCACAGTAACCATCGTTTAATTATTGCTGAGATCGACATTGAAGTTTACTGCATACTGTAACTTAACTTTCGTCAGTGTCACTCAGTCGTCAAGGTTGCTTGTGTTTACTATGTATCTTATCAGCTGCATAGTATTCTCCCAAAACAAACTGAGCCCAACCTATCTTATGTAATCATTCATTACTGATACTTGATAATGTGCTGTTACTGTTTTATTCCTAATGAAGTTATGCTCATTACAGTTCAATTGTTTATAGATTTTGATTGTATACTGTACAGCAGTTTGTAAGTCCAAAATCACCTGAGGCCAGTTACAGTAATTTTCGTTACATTTTTGATAGTATGTTGATTTCTGTAGAGGATCAAAGCTTCAGAAAATCTTAGTTTTAATCTGATAACAGTTTTGATGGTAAATGTGGTTTTTTGAGAGTTTGTCAATTTTGTACATGAAACTTACCGTCAGATATATACTTAGCTATAGTCTCCGGCGTTCCCGACAGAAATTCAAATTCTCGCGGCACACACCGCGACAGGTAGGTCAGGTGATCTACCATACCCCATTGCTGGGTGGCGGGAATAGGAACCATTCCGTTTTTCATAATCAGATTTTCTCTGTCGCTGGTTCCGGCAACATCTGTTGTTGGTTCCTTCTGCTTTGATTTTCATTTTCTCGCTTGCTGAGGATTATTTTGGACTGATTTTGGTGACGTATTGGATCTTTGGTTTGGCATACGCTTTTGTGGACTGTTTTTTGATTTGCTTTTGGTATTTTTCTTAAGATGTCTGATCAAGTGTTGCACCTGTGTTTCGTGTGTGTGTTAGGAAAGATTGTAAGGTGAGGTTGCCGAAAAGCTTCGGTAGATCCTCACACTGTATGTATGAGGTGTAGGAGAATGATTGTTCTTTTGACAATAGGTGTGTTGAGTGTGAGAATCTGTCTGAACTGGAATGGAAGGTTTTAAACTTCTTATCTGAAGAAGTTGAAAAGGATAGAGTTAGGAAGGCTTCTTCCAGAAGCTCTAGTAGGTCTCTTTCTGCTGAGGCAGATTTAGATCCTAACACTCTTCCAGATTCTCCTAATCCAGTTGTTTCAGCCCCTTCACCCTTCATCGAACCTGTGGATTTCGTCCTCTGAAATGGCTGCTATGAAGGCTTCGATCTTCTTAATGAAATGCAACGGATGCGCTATGGATGAAGGAAGGTAAGAGTGACAGTGATTTGTGCAGTGTCCCCAGTGTAGTGGAGGGGGCGTCTGATCGGCTCCGCATTGCTCTAGGCCTAGACCTCTTCCAAACTCCCAGGACCAGTGGAGGAGGAATGTCGAAAGCCGCAAGGGAGGATGAAGAGCATCCCCAACGGTCAGGCGTCCCTTCGGCAGATCCTGTTGTTGCGTCCCAGGCTGCCTTGGATCGCCATAGAAAAGGCATCCTGAAGAAGTGTTTCTCTTCTTCTTCTTCGTCTTCACCGAAACGTGGTTGGAGTTCGGCTGAGGAGTCGCGTCCTTTGAAGAGATCTTGGAAGGCTCCTAGAGTAGAGTTTGGATTCTAGCCCTGAGCGCTTTCCCTGGAGGATTCTCCTGTTGTCAAGAAGAGGACTCGAAGATCTTCCTCCTCTTCTTCTGGTGTGAAGGAGTCCACGAAGCAGATTTTGATCGGCCTCCAGGAGCAGTTATCTGCTCTTGCTGGATCTCTTTATCAAGGACTCCTCTTCTCGTAGGAAGGATGACTTTCTTCCATCAAGAGTTCCAGCAAGCTCGTCTTCAACGTCCGTCGCTCTTCTCCAGCCAGGCTTCCTCTCCTTCCAGCAAGTTTTCGCTCCTCTCCTTGCAGGCGCTCTTCTCCCGTCCAGGCGCTCCTCTCCCAGCAGGCCTCCTTCTTCCAGGCGCTCCTCTCCTGGTAGCTCCTCTCCTTCCAGGCGCTCCTCTCCTCAGGCGCTCCTCTCCTAGGCGCTCCTGGGCAGGCGCTCTTCGCTGGTGGCGTCCTCCAAGCTCCCTCCCCCTGGGAGCGCCTCTCCTCCACCAAGTCGCCCGTTTCGCGCCAGGGGTCTTCCCCTGGAAGGCTCTCAGTCAGTGGACAGGACCCTCCCTCCTGTCAGGCGCCCCGTCGGGGCTCCTCGCCATTCTCTTCTGTCAGGCGCAGTCAGCTGGACAGGAGTTCTCTCGGATCATCGTTCTCCAGTGGACAAAGGCTCTTCTCCTGATAGGCGCTCTTCTTCTGATAAAGCCTTCCTCCTCCGCCTGCTGCTTGGAGGAAGTTTCAGGATGAGATCTCCTAAGGACATCACAGTTTCTGATTACAAAGGTTGGCAGCTCTTCTTGATTCAGGAGTTTGGAGATTCTCTTTGTCAAGCCTGCTCCTCCTTCTCCTGGATCATGTGGGACAGCACCAAGTCAACTAAACCCCTTCGTTTGTCAAGATCGCCCCTCGATCTCCATGAAGAAGGCCTTTAAAGGAGTTGGGAGAGTGGATGCAGTCTAAGAAGGATGCAGGCAAGACTGTTTTCTCTTTTCCTCCTTTGAGGCTTTTGGGAAAATCAGGAATGTGGTATGAGACCAAGGAGCCTATGGGGTTGGGCTCTCCCCTCTTCTGCTGGCTCAGATTTTTCTAATCTGGTTGACTCTTCCAGGAGACTTTCCTTTCTTCAGCCAAGGCGACTTGGGGAATTTGTGAACTGGACCATCTCCTCAAGGGCCTTTTTAGAGTTGTGGAAGTCTTCAACTTTCATGGATTGGTCTCTTGGGGCTTTAGCCAAGAGGAGTCTTCAAGAGGATTCTGTGTATGGATGATTTCAGCAGTGTTTTGTCTTGCCTGGACAAAGCTGTGAGGGACAGTTCGATGGAAGTCGCTGCCTTGTTCGGCACTGGCTATTCTTAAGAAGAGGTCAGTCTTCAGCTCTTTCTCACTAAATCTGGTCTCTCTTCCAGAGGTCCTCTCTTCTGTTTGCTCCTCTATCTAGCCATCTTTTCCCTCAAGAAACTGTAAAGGAGTTTCTCGTTCTTTATCTGAGAAGGCTTCTCAAGACCTTCTGGCTCAGTCTTCAAGAGGATGAGACCTGCTGCTCCCATTGCTAAGAAGGAGAAGGCCCCTTTCAGGAGCCCTTTCAGGTGGTCCTTCATCCAGGAGCCTCCTTCAGGAGGCAAAGACCTGAGAGAAGAGGAAGGTCTTCAGGACTCCCTATCAGGAAGGACCAAGTGAAAATCAAGTACTCCAGACGACAGTGGGTGCCAGACTTCTCAAGATTCGCCGAAGTCTGGGCACAGAGAGGGAGCGGACGACTGGTCCCTCTCTGTTTTGAGGAAGGGTACCTCATCCCCTTCAGGGAAACCTCCTTTGACATCAACTCCCAGGGAGTTATCCGCCAGCTACAAGGATCCCATCAAGAACCAGGCTCTTTTTCTAGCAGTGGAACAAATGCTAGAAAAGGAAGCAATAGAACCGGTTCAAGATCTCCATTCCCCCGGGTTTTACAACCGTCTTTTTCTTGTTCCAAAATCCTCGGGAGGGTGGAGACCGGTTCTTGGGCGTAAGCGCCCTGAATTTCTTTCATAATCAAGAAGAAGTTCAAAATGGAGACTACCTCTTCAGTTCTTGCAGTCTCTTCGTCAGGGATTGGATGGTCTCCCTGGACCTTCAGGATGCTTACTTCCACGTTCCCATCCATCCCTCCTCCAGAAAGTTCCTAAGGTTCATGGATTCGGCAGAAGTTTTTCAGTTCAGGGCTCTTTGCTTCGGACTCTCCACAGCTCCCCAAGTGTTCACGGGCATTCTCAGGAATGTGGCTCACTGGTTGCACTTGGGGGTGAGGATTTCAATGTATCTCGACGATTGGCTGATTCGGCCAGTTCAAAGGAGAGTTGTCTGGAGGACCTTGTCGGACTTTAAACCTGGACCAATCTCTAGGACTTCTTGTGAACCTACAGAAGTCCCAGATGATTCCTCAGCAGGGGCATTGTCTACCTGGGGATTGGATGGATTCTCAAGGGGTTTTCTAGCCTTTCCCTCCCTGGAAAGAAGGATCGCTGCCTTCAGAAAAGGTGACAGACTTTCTAGAGAAAGACAGTTGTTGCGAGGAATGGATGAGTCTGCTGGGGACCATTTCCTCGCTGGAACAGTTCGTTTCTCTGGGAAGGCTTCACCTCAGACCTCTTCAGTTCTTCCTGAAAGAATCTTGGGATCAGAAGTCCCAAGACTTGTCGGATTCCTTCCAAATATCATCTCTGGTAAAAGGAACATCTCCGTTGGTGGTTAGACCCCAAAAAGCTGGGTCTAGGAATGTCTCTTCAACCGCGAGCCCTCCCTAGTGTTGTTCTCAGGCGCCTCGGAGTCGGGATGGGGAGCAACACTAGGCTCGGAAGAAGTGTCAGGCACCTGGGAGGGAGTTCAGGGAGCTGGCACATCAACAAGAAAGAGCTAGTAGCCATTCACTAGCTCTTTCCAGATTCGAACTTCTGGTCAAGGGATCAGTAGTTCAAGTCAACTCAGACAACACTACAGCCCTGGCTTATATCAGGAAGCAAGGAGGGACACATTCCTTCTCCTGTACATTGCAGCAAGGAACCTTCTGTTGTGGGCGGGGAGAGAAGGATCGTTCTCCTCACCAGATTTGTTCAGGGAGAAAGGAATGTGAGGGCGGATCTGCTCAGCAGAAAAGATCAAGTTCTTCCCACAGAGTGGACTCTCCATCAGAAGTTTGCAAAAAGCTATGGTTCCTGTGGGGAGGCCTCATATAGACCTCTTTGCAACCCATTGGAACAAGAGGTTGAAACTACTGCTCTCCGATCTCGGACCCCAGAGCAGTAGCTATAGACGGTCTTCTCCTAGATTGGACTGGTTAGGCGGCTACGCTTTTCCCCGTTCAAGATAATGGGAGAAGTAGTCAGGAAGTTCAGTTCGTCAGAGGGCACCAAGCTCACCCTGATCGCTCCGTTTTGGCCATCCAGAGACTGGTTCACAGAGGTACTGGAATGGATGATAGATTTTCCCAGGTCGCTCCTCTCAGGGCGATCTTCTCAAACAGCCCCACTTAGACAGATTCACAAGAATCTTCCCGCTCTAAATCTAACTGCCTTCAGACTGTCGAAGGACTGGTTAGAGCGAAGGGATTTTAAGCACAAAGCTGCTAAGGCTATCGCCAGAGCCAGGAGATCTTCTCAACCTTGCGCCTCTACCAGTCTAAGTGGGAAGTCTTTCGGAGATGGTGCAGGATCTGAGAAAGATTTCCTCTTCCAGTACCTCTGTAATGGAGATTGCGGATTTCCTTCTCTACCTAAGGGAGCAATGTAACCTGGCGGTTTCCACCATAAAGGGGTATAGGAGCATGCTGTCTTCAGTCTTTAGACACAGAGGTCTGAATATCTCGGATAATAAAGACCTTCACGATCTTATAAGGTCTTTTGAAACTTCAAAAATAAGTCCCTAGACCTCCCAGCTGGAATTTGGACGTGGTCTTAAAATTTCTTAATGTCTAAAAGTTTGAACCTCCTCATCTGCTTCCTTCAGGGATTTGACCAGAAAATCGCTGTTTCTCTTTGCTCTTGCTTCCGCTAAGAGAATAAGTGAATTACAAGCTTTGGAAGGTTCTGTTGGTTTTAAGAAGGACTCTGCAATCTGCTCCTTTCAGCCTCTCTTCTTAGCAAAGAATGAGAACCCTTCTAAACCTTGGCCTAGAAGTTTTGAGGTCAAAGGACTCTCCGATCTTTCAGGACAGGAGCTGGAAGGACACTCTGTCCAGTAAAGGAGTCTTAAACATTATTTGAGAGAAAGAAACAGCTCAGAGGCAACAGTTGAAAGTCTTTGGTGTTCTGTCAGGATCCTTCAAGAGCAATTTCAAGAATGCCCAGGCTTTCTTCATTAAGGATATTATCAAAGAGGCTCATCTTTCATGTGAAGATGAACATTTTCAGCTCCTAAGAGTTAATGCTCATGAGGTGAGAGCCATTGCTACTTCTCTTGGCTTTCCACAAGTCTTGGTCCCTCAGTCTATTGTGGACTCAACTTACTGGAGATGTAACTCAGTGTTTGCTTCTCATTATTTGAGAGATGTTAGAGTGTGACATATGATAAGTGCTTCTCTCTAGGAGCTTACGTATCTGCGGATTGGTGCTGGGTCAAGGAGCTGAAGCTAATCCTATTTAATTTAGTTTTAGTTGTTTTTAATGGTTTGTTGTGTTTTTATGGTTGGTTGAAAAAGAGTGTTTGAAGGTCTCTCTCTCTTTTCATCTCGTATCACTAACAAGGTTAGGCTTGGTCAGGTGGTCGGTTTTGGTTGTTAGCTCCTTGTATTTTTATTACCTAGCTCTGTCATGTAAGAGGATAGCCCCCATTGATATATGATTCAGGTGAAGGCTCTGTCTTGTAAGTGGGTTAATCCCCATTGACCACGATCCATAACAGGCTCTGTCATGTAAGTGGGTTTTATCCCCATTGATATGATCCAGAAGGGCTGTCAGTCTTAGGTCACTTCCTCGCTGAAGCTCTTGAGGCATGCAGACTCATAGACAGTATCCATGAAGTCTTCTGCCCAATCAGGTAAGAACCATGGTTTTTGTTTATTCCTACAACATATGTTGTTTCCCGTTTTTAGTTCTTGGCTGTCTCTTGCCCTCCTCCAAGGTGCCAATCAGCTAAGTATATATCTGACGGGTAAGTTTCATGTACAAAAATGATATTTTATGATAAAATAAAGTTTTGTACATACTTACCCGGCAGATATATACGATGATGGCCCCCAGCCTCCCCTCAGGAGACAGGTGGAAGAAAATCTGACATGAAAAGGGAATGGTTTCTATTC
Source organism: Macrobrachium rosenbergii (assembly GCF_040412425.1). NCBI lineage: Eukaryota > Metazoa > Arthropoda > Malacostraca > Decapoda > Palaemonidae > Macrobrachium > Macrobrachium rosenbergii. Next base: position 81,629,088 of record NC_089752.1, on the reverse strand, counting down.
CGCCACCCAGCGGCGGGAATGGTAGATCACCTGACCTACCTGTCGCGTGTGCGCGAAATTTGAATTTCTGTCGGGAACGCGGAGACTATAGCTAAGTATATATCTGCCGGGTAAGTATGTACAAAACTTTATTTTATCATAAAAATATCATTTTTCGAGACAGGCTTCAAGGCAGTTAATAAAGACTAGCTTGGTTCTGCAAAGCTGTACCAATCAAAATGGACAGTCTTCAGGAGGTTGGTTCGCCATAAGGTCTCTTCTTCAGGGCATCATCTTTAAGTCCAAATAGCTGTTTTTTGATATTCCTAAAGTCCGTTCAGGAAGCTATCAACCTCTACCATCAAACTTGTGGTCGATGCTCAGCTTTTTAAGCACAGCTGGAATGGATCTGTCTTCTAATCAAGATAAACTGACTTGACTCAAAGCCTTGATACATCCAGAAAGAAAAGTTCTCCAACATCTCTTTGAACTTAGACGTTGTACTGAAGTGGCTTTCAGGTCCTCATCGAACCTCTTTGTTCTGTTTCCCTCAGTAACTCTGCACGAAATTTTGGCTTCTTTTTAGTTGCTCCAAAACTGCTTTAGATGTATTAAGAGTTACAACAATTTTATCAGTTTCTGAACAGGTTTGCACAAGAGAAATACAGTCTGCTCTCTTTCTCTTGGTTTCCTCACAAAGAACGAGGACCCTTCTGCCCTGGCCTGAGATCCTCAGTCATCAAGAGCCGTATGGATGTTCTTAGGCCGAGGAAGCAAATAGTTCCGCTGTCAGTGAGGTGTCTCAGGTACTATCTTCAGTGGACGGAAAAGATTAGAATTTTCAGAGCAACCTCTGGTGCTCTGAATAAAACAGTTCAGTTTTATTGCTCTCCAAAAATGCCATATCATTTTTCTGAGAAAGTTAATATTAGAAGCCCACTCTCAGATCCAGGAAGAAGCCTTTCCAGATACTTAGGTTTGTTAAGGCTCACGAAATTAGAGGTTTATTTGAACTTCAAGAAAAGTTAATTTAAACACAGCTTGTTTCTTTCCAAGATCCTACAGTCGACATTCTGGAAGATGCCAGTCCATATTTGCCTCACACTACCTCAAGGACATAGAAGCGTGTTTGGAAAATTGTAGCACTTTGGTTTATTCTTTATCCGTGGCTGGCATGGTGCTGGGAGAGGACATAAGAGAAGTTCTCTGTTCCCTTGCTACCCACTCACCTTGACTTAAGGTTTTGAGTCAGTGGGAAGCCTGGGAGTACATTGTACCTGGAGTACCCATTAGTTCATGTTTTATTACTGATAAAATGGTTGGGTTTTTTGGTTTTATTCTGTGGTGTAGGTGATATTATTGTCATTATTGATTCTGGTCTTTGCCCAGGGCAAAGGCATCTTTTAAAACTTTGTCAGCATACAGTGTACTTCCTCCGCTGCAAAGTTCCCAGTAATGTAAGGCGACCCCTTGCTATATTGCCATAATCACTACAAGTTGAGAGAAGCGCTGACCAGAGGCAGTACCTTCCTGCAGCAGCTCTCTCAATAGGTAAGGAAACAACAACCACTTATTCATTGTTAGCAACCTTTCTATTTCAATGACATTTTTATAAAATAAAGTTTTATATATACTTAGCAAGTAGTTACTTGAATGGAGCCTGCTCTCCTCCCCTTGCATGGACATTAGAGCATAAAACAAATTGAGCTCTCTGCTGGGTTTTATATTGAAGTCCCAGATGGTTGGGACCTTGTAAGATTGCACAGTAGACCGATAGTAGTTCCACCACCAAATTTTGAATTTTTATATAAGTAACTTACCAAGTAACTACCTGTTTCGTTTCATTTATCGGCAGCTTAAGTTCGAAAATTCAACGGTAGTGTTCCATTATTTTGGTGGGTAACTCAGCCCGCCCACTTTCAGGGAAGGATAGGTACAACACTACTAACAAGCCCAATATGTTTCTGCTGGTTGACAGCAACATGGTTTAACTTCAGCTTTCTTTTGACTTAGTATAATTCGGCAGGATGATTTTCATCATTGTTTGGTGAAGTATTCCATGTCTTAGTAGCGATTGCGCTAGTTGCATTAGCTTATTTAGCTTGGACTTTTGTTTTTCAGGATATGTCTGATTCTGGTTCTGCTAGTAGTCCAGGTTTTGCAGCAAAGGCTGTAATACCAAAAGGCACTTTATCAATTATGATCATACCATTTGTTGTAAATGTAGAGGACAAACTCTTCATTCTTGACCTGTGACATACAAAGAATGGGATCAGGAAATGGAAGACTTGAACTAGTTACTTAGACAAACTTGAGAAAAACAGACGTGGGAGTGGCTTTCTAGCGGCTAAGGCCGAAGCCAGAATTCAGTTAGTCAGGGTTCTCCTGTTTTGCATGCCCTTCCAACTCCTATATATGCATTTTCCCAGATCACCAGTCCAACTTTACCTGTGACTCCATTATCCAACTTCCAACCTTCAAAACCCAATGCCATCGCCAGTCTGGAAGCCAGAATGGACCAGAAATTTGGTCTCTTAGTGAACACTGTAGCTCAAATAAGGGCTTCAGTGGGGGCCTTATGGATAAGATTAGTGCCAGTGATGTCGGTGCAAGTGTTGTGTCAGTGGAGGAGGTGGCTACTCGTCCCACTGATGCTCCTAGACAAAGGTCCCTGGCAAACTCCACCAAACCTGGGAGGAGACAAACCATAAGTCCCAGGGAGGTCGATGGGGTTAAGCCCAATGGGTAGTTGCCCTTCAACTGAGCCTGTTGTTTTGGATTCCCAGGACTCGGTGGACAGCCACTGGCGTGTGGCGTCCATATTGGAGTTCCTTACTTTCATTGAGTGGTGCGGATTCGGGATCGACGAATCCAAGTGCAAAGCAAGTCAGCGGCATAGCTGGCGCTTCAGAAGTGTGTCCAGGCCATTGAAAAGGCTGATATTGCGCCGAGTCTGAATTTCTGATCCGCGGAAACGAACAGAGATCGATCGAGTCCCAAACCTTCCTGTAGTTTTTGGGATGATCCATCCAACATGTCGCCCATAGTGTCTGTGTCAGAGCTTCAGTTTCTGTCACCCAAGCAGATCTCTAAGAAACACGGAGATCGTACTTTTGGATCCAAGGGAATCCAGTTTGGTGGGATCTGGTGGATCCAAGTACCTAGTGGAATCGGAAGGATCCAGATATTCAGTGGGATCTGAGGGATCCAGACATCCGTCAGGATCTGAGGGAGCCAGTCGTCCAATGGGATCCAAGGAATCCGTTTGTCCAGTGGGATCTGAGGGATCCATTCATCAAGTGGGATCTATGGGATCCAAGTTTTTTGTGGGATCTAAGGGATCGAAACACACAGTGGGATCTAGAGGATCCGATGCACCTGTTGAACCATCAGTGCGCGATCACGCCCTTTCTGAGCGGGAGCCAAATTCTTCGGGCATCTGGCACCACATTAATTTTTTGGTTTGTTCTGGAACGGCTTTGGAACTGATTAAACAGTTTAGACAGTATCATGGACCTTTACGTAAACCATCAGTAACTTCGAGCCTGAGGATTGGACTCTCTCTTCACCCATTTAGTCTGCAGAGGAGGACATAGAACAGGATCAACCTGCTTCAACCAACTCTTCCCTTGAAATACTTCTTGTTTGCCTTTGGGGAGCTTCTTTTCTCCAGTGATTTTTTAGGAGCTGGTTTTTTTATCAGTGAGACATTAACGTTTTGAGCAGCTTTCAGGCTGCCTAAGATGGTGCTATCAGTCATCAAAGGACTCTGTCAGGCACATTGAGAGCTGTTTGACAGAAAAGAGCAAGATGGGAAAGCGTTGTATTCCACCTTCTTCTTGCAGTTATCCAAGAGGAGATTCCTTTATCCTATGTGACTGGGAAGTGCTGTTGTTGGGGAGTTACTGCCTTCACCCAAGGGAATTTCTCCAGTTTAATTGACTCGTCATGGCAATCTGCCTTCTCCTCTTGTTCTCCCAAGATCTTGTTGACTGACTTCAACTGGAGCATCCGAAAATGACTAAGGACATCTTTAAGGTCTTTGAGATCTTAAGTTTTCTTGACTGGACTGTCGGGCGCATTTTGAAGAAAATAGAAGGTTACGCCTCTCCAAGCTAACTTCACTACAGACTGGCTGGAGGTGCTCTCATGCTCGGATAAAGCGATCAGGGATGGATCCCAGGAGCTGGCAGCCTTTTTTGTGATGGGAGTACTTAAGAAGCGAGAGCAGTGTTGTTCAGTTGCTTCCAAAGGGGTCACTCCCCAATAGAGATCCACACTCCTTTTTGCACCTTTTAATCAACATGAACTCTTTCCCAGCGCTACAGTAGAACATATTGCAGCAGAGCTGCAAAAGAAATCCACACAAGACTTGCTGGCTGAGTCTACCAAACACCCTAAGGAGTCTGGACGGTCCTTGTCTTCTGCATCATTTGCACCTAGAACGGTTTCCTCTCCACAGCAAGCATTTTGAGGAGGTAGAGGTAGATTCTATTTTGTTTCCTGATCGCATTCTAGGTTTGTTTGGCCAATCAAGTTGGCAAGCAAACCTTCCTCTTGCAAGTGAGGATACTATCCTCCGTGTACCAGTGGGGGCCAGGCTTCTACATTTTTGGAGCAAGTGGAAGGACAGAGATGTAGAACCTTGGGTTTTAGAGGTGATCAAGTGGGATACTCCATTCCATTCAGGGAGAAACCTCCCTTAGTGTCCCTCCTGTCAACTTTTTCCTACTCTTTAGACTCAGAGAGGTATTTGGCCCTATCACGGGAAGTTTCGCCTCTACTTGCCAAGAGAGCCATAGAAATAGTCGGAGATGTCAACGTACTGGGGTTCTACAACTGCCTATTCGTTGTCCCAAAATCATCAGGAAGTTGGAGACCTGTCCTGGACATCAGCACCCTGAAGTTCTATATTCAGACTACGAAATTCAAAATGGAAACAACCCACTCAGTTCTGTCTTCCATCCGTCAAGGGGGTTGGATGGCAACCATAGACATGCAGGACACATTTCCATGTTCCAGTTCACCTGGAGGCCAGGAAATATCTACGGTTTGTGTTCCAGGACAAGGTCTTCCAATTTCGAGCGCTGTGCTTCGGTCTTTCGACAGCCCCTCAAACTTTCACCCAAGTCCTTGCCCCAATGGCAAAATGGCTACATCTCATGGGGATCAACATCTGCCTCTACTTAGATGAATGACTCCTATGCTCCCCCTCGGAATCAAGATGCACAGAGGACCTAAAGAAGACTCTTGCATTAGCCCAAGAATTGGGCATACTGATAAACTTAGACAAGCCACAATTAGTCCCAAGTTAGTCAATTCTTTATTTGGGAATGAAGATCAACTCTTGGAATTTTCGGGATTTTCCGTCCGACAAGATAATAAAAGCCTGCATTCGGACAGTTAAGAAACCTCTCTCTCCCATCATGGTTTAGCAATGAATGGATGAGTTTACTGGGGAACTCTCTCATCCATAGAAAAGTTCAGGTTTTCCCTTAGGAGACTTCACACGAGGAGTACTACAATTCTTTTGGAAAGCCTGTTGGCAGAGGAAGTTTCTCCCAGACTAGCTTATTTTCCCAGCCACCCCTGAGATCAAAGAGGACCTCCGATGGTGGCTTGTGACAGGAAGGTTAGCAGAAGGGAAATCGCTACACCCTCTGAACCCCAACCTCACATTATACTCAGACGCATTGGATCTGGGTTAGGGGGCTCTCCTAGAAAACAACAAAGTGTCAGGGACATTGTCACTACCCGAGAGAGAACTTCATACCAACATGAAGGAGCTGAAGGCAATACACTTAGCTCTTCAACATTTCTCAACAGCTATTTACAAATCCACAGTCATAGTCCACTCTGACAATACGTCCAACTCTGGCTTACATAAAGAATCTGGGAGGACACACTCCTTTTCACTGTATCAAACAACCAAAAATCTCCTTATCTGGGTGCAAGGAAATCAAACTAATATTGTTACACGCTTTATAAAGGGCAAACTCAATGTCATAGCAGACGAATTAAGCCGTTGCAAACAGGTCCTACCCACAGAATGGACACTGAATCCGCAGGTATGCACTGACCTTTGGAAACAGTGGGGAAAGCCATCGATAGATCTATTTATAACATCGAGGAATCACAGACTCCCTTTGTAATGCTTCCCAGCCCCAGACCCTCTAGCGTGGGCAACGGATGCGATGCTCCAGGACTGGTCGAACCTGGATGTATACACCTTCCCACCATTCAGTATGGTGAGAGACGTAATCAACATCCTCTTCCACGACAATGTGTTGATGACCCTGGTAGCTCCCTTCTGGCCACATAAAGAGTGGTTTCCAGATCTCCTCAGTCTCCTAGTAGACTTCCCAAGATTGCTTCCACAGCGACAAAATCTACTCGAAACAAGACTTTCAGGGTTCCATCTAGGACTATCCACTCTTGCTCTGACAGGCTTCAGACTGTCAGGAAGCTTGTCAGAGTGAAAGGCTTTTCAAGATCAGCTGCGGAAGCAATTGCCAGATGTAGACATCAATCTTCCAACATTTACCTGAATAAATGGACAGTAGTGTATTCACAGCTGGTGCAGAAAAACGCAAGATATCACCTTCTACCTATGGAGCGCAAATAGATTTCTTGCTGTTTTTAAGGTCTTCATGAGGATTGGCACAAGGATTGGCTACGTCCACGATCAAAGGCTACAGAGCGTTGCTCAACTCCGTGTTGAGACATAGAGGTCTGGATCTATCGACTGATAAAGACGTCAGTGACCTTACCAAGTTACTAGATACTGCGAAGCAAGAGAAGTCAGATTCCATATCCTGGAATCTAGATGTTTATTCCGACACGATGTACAAACCGTCAGTCCTTTACAGTAGGAATTACTTTCAGCATAGGCTGGAAACGGCTGTTGAACTTTTGAACAAGGTGGTTAGGCAGTTAACTACTGTCTGGGAGGCAAGAGTACCGCCTGCCTGGATGTAAACATTCCAATTTGCTTTCGGCCATCGTAGACCTGCAGACGTTGTTTTCTCGCTCTCTGCCTGACTGCTTTTGAGCTTTTCCCAGTGGGAACTTTCCTTTTTTGCTTTCATTATGAATGTGGATAAGTCCTTTAAGCCCTCCTACCCCCAGCGTGTGTGTCCTGGGGTAGGAGGCAAAAAGTGTAACTATTTAGATCTAGCGTTGACACGGACCCACACGCCTCCGCCCCACCTGCAGGGGGCGTATGTGTTTGCGTGCTTTGCCCTGTACTGAGTGTTGCCTCTGGTCTGCCGAGCAGTGGAAGAAGTTCGAAGGGAGGAGACAATACCTTAGGAAGCCTGCCAAGGCGTCATCTGAGGGTAACACGCCCCCGACAACTCCCGTGGTGGCTGATCCATCGGGATTGTTTCTCCCTCCTGGCCAGCTTCCCCTTCTTGCTGCTTCTCCCTCGGGTGAGGACTCCCCTTCCCCTTCCCCATTCGTTTCACTGGGTGTGGAAGGCTGCGGGGAAGCGGTTGCTCAGGACATCCTCTCTCGGGCCTCTCCTCACTCTGGCGAATTTTTTCCCCTGGAACGAGTAGAGGCTTCCCTTTTTGACCCAACTCTGTCCTTAGGTTTGGGGGTGGAAGCGTCCTCTGTTTGTCGGCCAGGTACCTGATCTCACCTCTGCCTGGCTGCACCTGGGTCTGCCTGGCATTCCATTTGTCTGGCGCTCCGGTGACAACCCACACAGTCACCGCTTCCACCACCACGTCTGTCACCATGTTGCCCTTCAGCAAGCTGCCTGTGACGGTGGCCTCGTACCTGGACACCCAGGTGTTGGCTGCTCTTGCTACATTCCACTCCATGCCGCTGCCTCCTGGGCTCCTGGTCCCGTTATCCCTGCCTGGCCCCTCGAACATGGTGACTTCATCGATGCCCTAAACGTCAATGCCTGCTACTGTTGCCGACCCACACTTGTTCATGACTATGGTTTCGGCTCCTCACTTCCTTGACACTTGGCCTGGCCTGGCTTCCCATACTCCACCCATGCCTCCGACCCTGGCTTCATCTCCTGATTGTCCTGGCTCCCGCTCTGCTGTACCTGCCCTGGTAGCTGCTGGCCCGAGCACCGTCTCGCTACCTGGGTTGCACCTGCTTCCATGGCCCCTGGTTGCTCCTGTGCCTTCTGCTGCTCCCCGGTGGATGGGGACCTGACTGCTATCTTGAGGAAGATGGTGAAGAAGTCGTCAAAGAAGAGATCGAGGAAGGTGTCATCGTCTTCGTCTTTGTCGTCGTTGTCTGCTGCCTCTTCTTCCTCTTCTCCTTCCGAGGCTCGCCAGCCAAGGAAGAAGAAGCCTGCCTCTCTCCCCTAAGAATCCCGCACTGAGACCTCTAAGGGACTGCCTCCTTCCACAGGGAAGGCAGTGGGAACTCTTGTTGGCTCTTCCCGGTCAACGGATCAGGGAACCGTTGCGTTGACCCCCGGGTCAGTCGTATCGGGAGCCGAGGGCTTGCAGACCACGGTTTGCACTCCCCCCTGCTTCTAAGGCCAGCAGGACCATGTCGGACACTCGCTCACAAGTCGCTCCGAGTACCCGGGTCTCTAAGGAGACCTAAGTACCCCGGTCTGGTATGGGAGAAACCTCTCTCTGTATGGACTCGGGCGCGGGACGGAGAAAGAGTCCGGGCATGCAGGTGCACCAGTCCCTCAGGTCCGGACACCAGGGAAGGCAGGCCAGGTCCCCTGCTCAGTCTTCTCGAGGTCCAACACCTCGAAGAAGACTGGGACAGCTTCTCAGAGGACAGCGCAGAAGTTCACGCCAGCCAGCTGCAGGCTCGACTCCTCCCAGTCCCCAGCCACGTTCACGCAGCCAGCCTGGCTCGGGGGAGCCAAGTGTGCGGCTCGACTCGCGCGAGCCATTCCGCTCTCTTCAGGAGACAGCTTCGCCCAGGCGAAAGAGCTCTCCTCGACCCGGGTTACCCTCACCACTGCAGGTTGGTGACCGCTCCCGGCCTGCTGCTCCTGTTGGTTCTGCCAGCTATAGACCAGTGGGAGTGCCCAATCCCCCTCGCCTGTCCCCTCTACCTCCTGGGCACCCAGGGGGCATGAGTCGGACAGGAAGAACTCGACAAGTTGTCTCCCCAGAGTTCTGCCTTGGGGGTATGTACCTGACTCAGTCCTCGGTTCGCCAGGTCGTATACCCACATGGTGCAGAATGGATCACGGGGGTCTGCCGAGGTTCTCCCTCCTGCAGGGAGATTAGATCGGGAGGACCATACCCTGGAAGGACTCGAGGGTCCTCTTCCCCAGAACGCGGACACCCCCCGAGATACAGAGGACGTTTACTGAGGTAATTGCGCTGATTCGTCAGCACAACGACCTCGGGGAAGGGGCCACAGCCTCTTCTGTGGATCGTCTGTCGTGCCTGGAATCCCTTTTGGGGACCCAAGAAGGAACCCAAGGCTTCGGTGTGGCTGCCGTGGTCCAAACTTGCTGAGGGGGTACTCGATCAGGTGAATGGTCTTGTGTCTGGGCAGGACAATTCTCTTCAATCAAACCGCTCAGACAAGCTACTTCCCCCTCCTCTACCCCGCCAGAAGCGTTTCTACGTGCCGTCGGAGAGGTCATTGCCATCCAACCAGGTTGACCCGGACCTGGTTCGTCTAGATCCGGGTCTCTCGTTGCAGCAAATTGCTGCAGAGAGTATCTCCCTCTCTCAGCAAGAGGCCGCAACCCTGGAAGTGGCATACCCGGGGAAGTGGTCTGTCTTCTGTGGTTGGTGTCATGGAAGGGGTATCTCTCCGGTCGGAGCTGCTATTCAGCAGGTCGCGAACTTCCTCGTCTTCCTTTGCCGAGAGCTTCTCTCCCGTTTAGCTGTAAATGGCTACCGTGCTGCACTCTGCCTAGTCTTGCAGCTGAAAGGAGTAGACATCTCCTCTTCCTTCGAGATTTCCCACCCAGTGATCTCAGGCCTCCTGCATGGGATGAGACTCTCGTTCTAAGGAGCCTGACTTGTGCACCATACGATCCTGCTAGAGTGCCGCTGCGGTATCTGAAGAGGACTCGATGTCTCTGGCCTGAGTGTCGACAGCGACTCTTCATTAGTACTGGCTCGACCAACAAAGAAGTGTCCAAGAACACGATCTCTTTCTGGCTTCATTAGGCGATAAGGAAAGCGTATTCTGCTACTAGAGAATACTCTACTGGTACGCCCGTCCACCTTCCTTTTACCTCTGGGATATTGCTCACAAGTCCTTGGACACTTTTTCCTTAGGTCCTGTGGTGGCTGCTCAACAAGTTGTGTAGCTTACCCAGCTCCTCTAACAGGACAGGTTGCACCTCGCCTAAGATGTCGGCAGGTTGTGATTGGGAGAATGAATGTGGAGTGACTGGCCTCTCTTCTTTCTCCCCCATCTCGGCTCTCTTCCCATGAGCAGGGAGCGGATGTGCTGTTACTTGCTGGATCTTGCGGTCGATGCAGGTAAGCACCCAACGGGAGCTCCCGTTCAGACACTCACTCAGATTCCTCCCTCCAAACAGTGGGTCTTCCTAATGTAAAGGACTGACGGTTCGTATATCGTGTCAGAACAAATCAGTTTTTAAAAGTAAATTGTATTTTTCCTACCTATACAAACCTGAGGTCCTTTACATTACATTCATGCCCACCTCATGCCACCCCTCAATCTGATACCTGGGCGAAAGGCAGGTGATGTTTACATCCGGGCAGGCAGTACTCCTGCCTCCCGGCGATAGTTAACTGCCTAACCACCTTGTTTGAAAGTTCAACGGCCATTTCCAGCCTACGCTTGAAAGTAATTCCTAATGTAAAAAGGACCTCAGGTTTGTATGGTTAGGAAAAATACAATTTACTTTTAAAAATTGTGATTTTAAGATGGCTCTCAGGTCTGCCTTTTGAACCTCTTCGATCCACATCCCTCAGGGATCTTACAAGAAAAACACTATTTCTAGTCGCTCTAGCTACTGCGAAGAGAATTAGTGAGTTACTGGCCCTGAGCAAGAAGGTAGGATTCACACAGGGAGACGAGGCCTGTTGCTTTACTTTGGGTTCCTAGCGAAGAATGAAACGCCGTCCTTCCCCTGCCCCGTTCATTCACAATCAAAGGCTTAATGACATTCTAGGTCGTACGGACCAAGAGAGAACTCTCTGTCCAGTAAGAGCACTTGAGTATTATTTAGAAAGAACTAAGAATATCGGAGGCGTGTCCCCTAACCTCTGGTGTTCAGTTAAGGATCCAACCTGTCCTTTGTCCAAGAACGCAGACATAATTTCTGAGTCACACATTAAGATTCAAGAAGAAGACTAGCCAATTTGCAAGGTTAAAGCCCACAAAATTAGGGCAGTGGCAACTTTGATTTCCTTCAAGAGGAGTTTATCCCTATCTTCTATTTTACAATCCACTTTCTGGAGGTGCAAATCAGTGTTTGCAAATTTGTATCTCACGTGACATTGAAACTGTTTACAAGAACTGCAGTACCACTTTGGCCCATTATCCATGGCTGGCATGGTATTGGGGGAGGAAGGGTGGCAGGGGAAATTTACTCGCCTTGAATTAGGTTGTTGAGTTTTGGGAAGTTGGGGTACTGAGTACCTGGAGCACCCATCATTCGTTGTGTCGTGTTATGAATGGGTCATGGTATCTGACCTGTTTTATGGTGTATGTGTAACTTGTGTTTTATGGTCTTAGTTGGTACTGTGCCCAGGGCAAGGGCTTTGTGTTTTTGTATGCTTTGGCAGCCATCGAGTACTCGGCTGCAAAGCCCACTATGTAGAGGCGCCTGTGGCTTCACTGCCACGCCACTACGGTCGAGATGAGCTGCATCAGAGGCAGTATTTTCCTGCTGGAGCTCTCTCGCCAAGGTAGGTTACAACTACCATGCTCAATGTTAACCACTTACTATTTTAAAATTCATCTCCATTCATGAGTGTTTTTTTGAGTAGTACATGCCCATGCATCCCACCTCCTGTCAATGTGGAATTCAGCTATGTAGTTACTTGGTAAGTTACTTATATAAAAATGACATTTTTATAATAAAATGAAGTTTTATATATACTTACCAAGTAATTACATGATCGGAGCCCGCCCTCCTCCCCTTGTATGAACATAAGAGCATAAAACGAATTGAACTATCCGCTAGTTTGTTTCCTCGAGTCCTGGATGGTGGCGGGACGTCACTTTCACACCAACGATAACAGCGCCACCGCACCATTTTGAATTTCTAAGCTGCCATAGGTTAGGGAACCAATAGCCATGTAATTACTTGGTAAGTATATATAAAACTTCATTTTATGATAAAAATGTCATGTTTGACTTCTTTTTCAGTAGGCAGGTAGTTGCTTTTAGTAGTGTCTCAACATTCTGTTTCAGGGATTTCAACACCTTTTCCAGTTGTGGGAGTTCCTTTCATAAACAGCTGGTTGTTGTTTCAGTTTATTTCCTTCGTGGTTCTGGAACTTTCTTGTTATTGTGAGATTTTTCCTGGTCAGAATTGAGCCAGTAGGTGTTCATCCAAATCAGTGTCCTTCCTTTGAGCGGTAGCAAGTAGTTTTGTCGGTGGTGACTAAAGAGGAATTTTATCCTTCAGTAGAAGCTTATCAGGAGTTAGTTCAGTGCAGTCTGCTGCTGCTCTTCCACTGTCAAACATTGTAGTCTTTTCCCTGGTCGTTGCTGCATGTTAGGTTAAGCCCTACTATTCTCTTGCTGCTTCTTTAGTAGGAGAGCAAGTTGCTTGTGCTTCTGTAGATTGATGAATCAGGTCTCTGGTGTAGAACTAAATGAAGAAATGATTGTGATTTCTTTGTTGAAGAGGTTAATTTCTCTGTGCAAGGAAGATGAACCCTATTCATATGGAACAAGCCCCCAGGGACCATTGACTTGAAATTCAGTGAGAAGTTTCATTTGCACAGCTTTTCACTAAGGTTGTCTTGGGTATGCTCAAGGCTTTTGTGCAGTTCTTGGCAAGGAAGCCTTTCTAAGATGTTTCGCTATTCTTACCTCCATGAAGCCTTTTTTTTAATGCCTCCATATATGGTAAAAAAAGAGAACTGGTTTGTATTGTAGAGGTCTCTTTCCAAGTCTTGAGATAGCACTGGGGAAGGACTAGTCCTGGTGCAGGTTATTGTTTTTGGAAATGAAGAGATTCTCACAGTTCAGGTTTTTTCTGCAGAGAATCAGTTTCACCTTTATTTCCTATTTATTGGTAATTTTGGTGTCTTTGCTGCTGCTAGCCTTTCTAAGAGGTTTTCAGCCATATATAATTATATATATATATATATATATATATATATATATATATATATATATATATATATATATATATATATATATATATATTTATATTTATATATACATACACACACACACACACACACATATATATATATATATATATATATATATATATATATATATATATATATATATGCATACATCGCGCGATAAGTGAAATTGACGATTTTGGCACTGAATGAATGAATGAATCTTACATACTGTTAAAATTAGTTTATATCTTTGTGCCATTAGGTGCGATCGACAATCAAAATAAAATAAAATAAACACTTGGCTAACCTGCTAGGATTGTCTCTGGTTTGGTTGATTCTCCTTTAGTATTTAAGCAGTGCATCGGTCATGTTGTTCTGTTTTCACTTCCTTTTTCTGAAGATGAATCCATTGACCATCGCTCTTTAGTTTACTTCTACTTCTGTTTAAACGGGTAAGAAGTTAACGCTGATTATATTAAGATGCATTGTCATGGAAGTAGAGCCTTTGGGAAATGGATGAAAGAGAAAGCTAGGAAACTGTTTAGTGTTAATAGCTCTGCACCTAACACCAATAGTGCATTGTACTCGCAACTGTGTTTGTAGAGTGAGCTGTTAGGAACCAGCCATCTTAGGTGATGTGCTGACATGTTGCTGGCTTAATCTAAACAACAGAGGTGATCTCAGAAGTGTATCCTCTAATGCTGGTTCTCAGATACTACTACATCTATTTCCAGTTTTTGAAGCTGCTTAGAATTGGGTTAGGAGTTACATAAGATATAAGTTCACCTTCCTCTGTTCAACTTGCAAGTTTCAAGTTCTTGGACCAAGGAAGCGAAGACTCCTCTAATTGAGATGAAAGTACCTTTGAATTCAGTTTTTCATTCTTAGCACTACAGTGCATTACTGCAAGAGTAATACATATGTGATTATATATATACATACACAGGCAGTTAGTTAAAGGCGGGCTTGGATTGTGGCGATCGATTTTATGGCGCTTGTCTAGCGACGAAAATCTGCAATTTTCGCTGCTGAAAATCGACAATTTCCACTTATTGGCGCCGATAATTGGGCATTGGCGCCAATACATACCTAACAGAGGCGCCGATGACCGAAAATCAGCACTTTTTGGCTTCCAATAAGCCCGAAAATTGTTTGGAAAAAGTGTTGAAATATCGATTTTCGGTTATCATCACACCCCAGAATGGAACCCAATAGATAACCGAGGACTGCCTGTATATATATATTCTACTATGTATGTATGTATGTGTGTATATATATATATATATATATATATATATATATATATATATATATATATATATATATATATATATATATATATATATATATATATATACACATGTATGTATGTGTGTGTAATGTTTATGCATGCATAAGTAGTTATATATGTACGTATGTAGATACATATAAGAGGTAATGTTGCTGATAATAGTTATAAATATTAGTTCTGAAGAGGCAGAGTTTCTTGATGATGCATCATAGTTGTAACCTCTCCTCGATAGACCTACTTCTGAGGCCAATGGGAGGAATGTGTTATTCCTCTTACTATTCAGTTGTAAAGTACTGTAATGGAAACAGTTGTGCACAAATCATATAAAGTAGCCCTGCTCAACCTGTAGTAGTTGTTTTTGACTGTGTCCCATCATTGTCTCCTTAACCTCTAAGTGTTTAAGGCCATCACCTAAGATGTCTCAAATCAGGAGATAAGAAAATTTTAGCACTACCTTTGAAGTCTTCCCCTCTAGGATCTTGCCCCTACAGCCTTTTTTTTGCATGTAAGTTCCATGTAGAATTTCCCAAACCACTCTCCAATTCTGTTTCAGTAGTGATCTGGATCACATTCTAAGTGGAAATGACACATGTCACTATAACTGGTGTTTTGAACTGCCAGTCTGAGTAGCCTAGGCTGTGTGGATCCTCAGAAGGCTGTGTGCAGAGTTTACCCGTATCAACTTCCTGATATCCTTCTCTCCACACTCTTCAAACAGATTAGTTCCACACTCTTCACACAGATAGTTCTGAGTTGGGAGGGGTTAGATTGGACAGCTGTTATACAGCGAGGCCATCGAGCCATGGGCATTTCCAGTCTCAACAAGTTCATTCATATTACTCCCTTTTGATGAGTCATTTATTGTGGTCCTGGCTGCCTTTTGGAAGAGCAAAGTATGTTTTATGTCGACACGTAGGACACGTACTTCCACATTCCAGTGCAAACTCATTGTGGTCCTGGCTGCCTTTTGGAAGAGCAAAGTATGTTTTATGTCGACACGTAGGACACGTACTTCCACATTCCAGTGCAAACTCATTGTGGTCCTGGCTGCCTTTTGGAAGAGCAAAGTATGTTTTATGTCGACACGTAGGACACGTACTTCCACATTCCAGTGCACCTTCAGTTGAAAAAAAGTATTCTCCTTTGTGTTGGAGTTTTTAGCAGGATGGATTCATCTGCTTGGTATCAGAGTAGTCCTCTCATTTTTGGAGGACCAGTTTGTTCTCAACAATTTGTTTCTGACGATCTCGAGGGTGAAGAATTATGTTTTATGTCAACCTCAGAGCGGGCCATTTTGTTCAACACTACAATTGACTAATCTATGCTTTTCTGATCCAGTCAATTGTTTAGCTGGGGATGAAGATTAGCGCTCTCTTTTTGGTGTTTTTTTTTTTTCCAACAAAGAGATAGACAATTTTCTACCACTTTTGGGAACTTTAATGGGTTGGCCTGTAGATCTCAGGAACCTTTACCTTGTCCTCAGATGTCTGGGAGGCAGATTTGGGGCTATTCTGAGAAACATTTGATGTCATGGAGTTGGAAGGTAAACAACCTACAGCTTTGGCAATTTGGAATGGTCTTACGCAAGCGAAACTTGTAGTCAGAGACAATACGATAGTCAGAGACAATACGATCACAGTCTTTTCCAACAATTCATCCTCTTGATTCTTACATAAGATGACAAGAAGACATAGTTTAAGAGATTTGTTCAGGCTAACAAAGAAATTTCCTTCTCCTTTGGATAGAGCCCAGCAATATCATTCCTTTACCTCATTTTGTCCTAGGGAAAAACATTGTAATTGAAGGTCTTCAGTCAGACAATCTACTCTTCCTCAGGTTTGCAGGAAGTTGTGGAACCTCTGGGGAGACCAAAACACCAATCTGTTCATGACTGCCCAAAACACAACTCTCCCAGTTTACTGCCCTCAATGCCAAGATCTTCAGGCATGGGCAGTTGATGCCTTCCTTCAGAATGGTCAAATCTAGACTTTTATGCTTTTCTAGTGTTTGATGTTTTGAGGACATACTCAAGTTGTGAGCTTTGCAGAACACAAGGATGATTTTGATAGTTCGTTGGTGGCCCCAAAGGGAATGGTTCCCCTAACTTCCTTTCTTGGTGGTAGATGTTCCTTGTCTTCTTCCACTCAGGAAAGATCTTTTCAGACAATCTTCTCTGAGATGATTCTATCTAACCTCCACATGTTTCATTTGACCACGTGGGGATTGTCAATTTGTTACGAGCTAAGGGCATTTCTAGAGTGGCCAAGGAAGTAATCCTAAGCCTTGGAGGCCCTCTACTGTTCAACTTGTGTTTCAACGACAATGGTCAGAGTTATATCCAACTCCCATTCACTAGATAGGCTGATTTTAGTTCTGCCAGTATCTCAGGTATACAAAGCAGTTTTCTGTCACAGCAGTCAAAGGGTACTGCTTTACATTGTATTCAGTTCTGTATGATGCTGACTTGAATATTGCTCACAATTTAAAGTTTGAAGAGGTTTCCTATCTTTTGTGCTGGAAACTTCAATATTCCTATTAGGTTGACAGTGAAATTTAGATGGGTTCCCCCATTTTTTAAAATGACCTCAGTTTGAGCCTTTTGATAAGGCATCACTTAAAAACTTTGAAGACACCTTTCTTTTAACTCTTGCTGTGGCAAAGTGTGTTAGTGAGCTTCAAGCCCTTTCTTGTACTGTATGTGGGGTTTGTTTTAGTGGCAACCTCTCTTTTCTTTTGTTACTTAGAGAAAAGATATAGAAGTGAAAGCCCTTCTCAGGTGTGTGACAGTGCCTAATTTAACTGCTTGGTAGGCAATGCTGAAGTGGCTGTCTTATGTCCAGTTAGAACTCTTAAGGGTTTATAATAGTGAGCTTCAAGCCCTTCTTGTATGTGGGCTTTGTTCTAGTGGCAACCTGTCTCTTTCTCAATGCTTAGAGAAAAGATTAGAAGTGAAAGACCTTCCCAGATTTATGACAATGCTTAATTTACTTTCTTTGGTAGGCAAGGAAGAAGTATATCTCTTATGTCCAGTTAGAACTCGTAAGGGATCACGTGGACAGACATAAACCTTTAAGAGGAGGAGTTAAATATTTATCTGTGGTAATAGGAGACCAAACACTCCTATGTCAAAGAATGCTTAAGTCAATGCGCACACAGTTGATTCCTGAGCTTATACCATTTTTTTGAATAATCCTCGTGGCTTCATGCTGTAAGCATGTCTATTTCCTTTAAAACCTTTTGCTAGAGAAGGTTGTCATGCAGTTCATATAGCTGTTGTTGTTGCATATTATATGCAAAACGTTCAGATTTATCATGAAGTGTAAAACCCTTAGTCCTATCATTGCTGCAGGGATGCTTTCTCCTGAACCAAATATGATAGTAACGTGGTAGTTGTTTTTAGTTTTGGACTGTCTTTTATGGGCTTCCGACTCAGGCACAGGAGTCACTGGTTCTCTATGAGATAGTCCTTTTTTCCCAGTAGGGATCCTCTGACAAGTCTTGCTATGAGGGCCTGACATCCTGTTGTGGTTCCAATATCTGGCAACAGTGCTTGCCAGTAAGGATCACAACTGGCAGGAGTGTTGTGAAGTTTTTTCCTTTCATTAAAAAGCTTTTAGTTCGCTTTGGCTAAACATTGTTTCTTTGGCCACACCAACCCACCATCCTCATTCAATGTGGTAGTCAGCTAATTTAAACAGTAGGTAAGGTTTATTCCAATTGATGAGAATTTTCATAATAAAATTAATTATTTGGATACTTACATATTGTTGAAGTGGAAACCCACCCAGCCTCCTCACATCATAGTGGGTGGTCATAAGGAATTCTGTGAAGAACGTAAACATTCCAACACCACCTGGTGGAAAACAGGTGATTCAAGACAATCCTAGTGGGTTAGCCAAGCATTATTTTGTTTTATTTTGATTGCCTACCACACCTAATGGCATGAAGATATAAGCTGACTTTAACAGTTGGTAAGTATCCAAATAATTAATTTTATCATGAAAATTTCATATACAGTAGAACCTTGGTTCTCGACGATAATTCGTTCCAGAAGAAGTGTCGAGATTGATTTTGTCGAATTCTGAGTTAATTTCTCCCGTAAGAAATAACTGAAAATGGATTAATCCATTCCTGACCACCAGTCATTACCCCAACCTTGCCTATTTATACAAAACTTTACACAAATTACAATTAAATAGGTTCAGAGTTGAATAACTTACTGTATCAGAAGCACTTTTTACATTTTTAAATGCATACTGTATCAAAAAAGTTGGCCTATGACCAATGCTGGCCGTGATTACCGATGATATACCAAGAGCCATAGGCTAGCTAAGTAGCCTTATAGGCACTACCAGAATGTACTGTAACAGGTACACGTGAAAACTGTTGTTAATAATGATAACATTGAAAAACAAGCCATATTATCACATGAAATTAATAATACAGTATTTATAAATCGAATTACTGTATGTCTGTTATCATAAAATTAAGAAAAAAATTTCCAAATTACGCCGAACTCGCAGCTTGTGGCAGATATAAAAATGTTTATGTAATTAGTACCGCAATACACCACCAGGGCGGCGCTCTGGTTTGTTTATATCTGCCACAGGCTGCCGAGTTCACGTAATTTCGAAATTTTTCTTAATTTTACGATAACAGACATACAGTAATTCGGTTTATAAATACTGTATTATTAATTTCATGTGATAATATGGCTTGTTTTTCAACAGCAGCAGCAGCAGCATGTGTGGGCTTTAAATGCTTTTAAATAAGCATGGGAAGAACGCCACCAACAACGCCAACTAGCGGCAGCCGCGAAACTCATTTTTTTCTACAAACTTGGGTTGATTCGGTTTGTTGTTTGAACTCCGGCGCAAAATTTACTCAACATTTCGTGTTGAAATACGATTATTTCGAGTTCTAGTACAGTCGAGGACCGGGTTTTACTGTACTGTACAGTAGAGCCCGGTCCTCGACGCTGCTAATCCATTCCAGAAGAAACATCGAGATGCGATTTGATCAAAATCCAAATCAATTTTACCATAAGAAATGACTGAGAATGGAATAATCTGTTCTTGACCATCAGTCATTACCCCAACCTTGCCTTTTTATACAAAACATTACATATAAATTACAACTAAATAAGTTCAGAGTTGAATAACTTACAGTATTAGATGCCCTTTTGTCATTTTCAAATGCATACTGTATCAAAAAAACTGGCCTACGACCAATGCGACTGTATTGCCAATGGTAGACCGAGTGCCATATGCTAGGCTAGGTAACCTATAGGTACAGTACTATAGCTGATTCACTTAAGGTAGATTCTTGGGCCTACGAGACATTTGTTTGGCGGCCTCTGATTGGCTGGTTCCGGGAGGTCTGCAGCTCGCTCACTGTTTCATTTTAGCGTTTGTAACTCAGAAAACTTGCAATATGTTTATATTTCTTCATTTATCTCACGTTTTACACAAGATAGGAAAGTTCTGATCATACCATAGGATTCTGTATTAATTGTGCAACTAAATCGTGATTTTCTGAAACCAGTAAGATAAAACACAAAGGAATTACAATGAGTAGAAGTGAAGAGAGAAGCATTTCATTCTTTATACCTGTTTTTACATATCGTCAGATTTTGCATCATTGATGCGATCAAGATAAAATAAAACTAGTGTTTTCATACAATAAATTCACCTGAATACGCTGGTGCTTTTCAGATTTTAGATGCGTGTGATATGTGAAGAGAAAATGAAGAATATGTCGTATTATGTTGCATCTGTACTTGACTCAGTTTGGCAGTATTGTCGAGAGACGGTGATCTGCAAACAGCGAGAGCGTTGAGGCGCCGTTGACAGTTGCCAATTAGCGATATGAGAAGTTTGGAGTTTCGACAGTATTTACCGTATTATTATGTCATTACATTTTCTGTACATAAATGCATAGAATTCACATTATGACTGTCGAAATTTTTCACTCGGACATACCTGATAAGAAAAAATTAATAATCATATGGATGCATCTGGTTGTGTTGGCTTCAATTTAGTCTAGATGAGAAATTTGCATTCTATAGGCTACATGATAAATAACAGGCTAAATAATTATGAGTTCATTATTATGGCCGCTTGCTTCTCTGGTCAATAACACGAAAAGCTGATGGTTTTTATATGTTCATTCAATGAACGAAAGTACATCTTTTTATTTCTTACCATAAAATCTATTGGCGATGTAACGAATATAAAATTCTGTCTTTTTCAGAACTTGTTTGAGCTGCTCTTACACCAGAACGTTTATTCCTCTAAATACATGTTATATTTGATAATTGTGCAGGCCTGTTATTTATCATGTAGCCTACAGTATGCAAATTTCTCACCTAGCATAAATTGAAGCCAACACATCCAGATGCATCCATATGATTATTGATTTTTTCTTATCAGATATGTCCAGACGCACGGACATGATTATATGATATTGGAGTGAAAAAGTTCAACATTCATAATGGGAAGCCTATGCCTTTATTCACAGAAAATGTAATGACATAACAATATGGTAAATGTTGTCGAAACTGTTAAATTCTTATATTGCTAACTGGCAACTGTCAACGGCGCCTCAGCTTTGCAGATCACCGTATCTCGGTTTCTACTGCCAAACTGAGTCAAGAACGGATGCAACATAATAAGACATATTCTTCATTTTTTCTTCACATATCACACGCATCTAAAATCTGAAAGCACCAGCGTATTCAGGGTGAATTTTTTTGTATGAAAACACAAGTTTTATTTTATCTTGATCGCATGAATGATGGTAAATCCGACGATATGTAAAAACAGGTATAAAGAATGAAATGCTTCTCTCTTCACTTTTACTCGTTGTAATTCCTTTGTGTTTTATCTTACTGATTTCAGGAAATCATGATTTAGTTGTACAATTAATACCGAATTCTATGGCATGACCAAAACTTTCCTATCTTGTGTAAAACGTGAGATAAATGAAGAAATATAAAGATATTTCAAGTTTTCTGCGCTACATACGTTAAAATGCAACAGTGAGCGAGCTGCATACCTCCCAGTACCAGCCAATCAGAGGCCGCCAAACAAACGTCTCGTAGGCCCAAGAATCTACCTTAACCCTTAAACGCCGAGCCTCTATTTACAAAAACGTCTCCCCGTATGCCGGGCGGTGAGTTAGCAAATTATGCGGGAAAAAAGTTTTTTCAAAAATCACAGCACGCTTAGTTTTTAAGATTAAGAGTTCATTTTTGCTCCTTTTTTTGTCATTGCCTGAAGTTTAGTATGCAACCATCAGAAATGAAAAAAAATATCATATATAAATATTGGAATATATGACAGCAAAAAAAAACATATAATTGTATACAAATTTCGCTGTAAGCACAACGTTAAAGCTAATGAGTTAATTTTTTTAGTTGTATTGTACACCAAATTGCGATGATTATGGTATATAACAAATTGTAAAACAATCAAAGCAACACAGAGAAAATATTATCACAAAATGATGCATGAATTAAGTGAACGCATGGACGTAAAAAAATTTTTTTAAAATTCACCATAAATTGAAATATTGTGCTAGAGACTTCCCGTTTGTTGAAAATGAAGCTAATTGATTGAATATTACTAGACTGTAAGTGTTTTAGCTTACAATTGCAGTTTTTCGACCATTTCGGTCAAGTTAAATATTGACCAAAAAGTCGAATTTTTTCTATTTATCGTGATTTATATGAAAATATTTCAAAACTGATAAAGCTACAACCATGAGTTATTTTCTGTTGTATTGTACATGAAATTGCGCACATTTTCATATATAAAACTTTATGTAACGACTAATATAAAACCGTGCAAATATTATGACAACGAGACGAAAGAATTTCTGAGATGTTCAGCCGAGTTACCGCGCAGACGTAAGGAAAATGTTTTTTAAAAAATTCACCATAAATCGAAATATTGTGCTAGAGACTTCCAATTTATTGCAAAATGAAGGTAAACGATTGAATATTACTAGAATGTAAGAGTTTTAGCTTACAATTGCGTTTTTTGACCATTTCGGTCGAGTTAAAGTTGACCGAAGGTTGAAATTTTGGCAGTTATTGTGATTTATGTGAAAATATTTCAAAACTGATAAAAGCTACAACCATGAGCTATCTTCTGTTGTATTCTACATGAAATTGCGCACATTTTCATATATAAAAGTTTATGTAACGACTAATGTAAACGATGCAAACATTATGACAACATGACAAAGAATTTAGAGATGTTCGGCGAGTACGCGGCGATGGAAGGAATTTTTTTTTTTTTTTTTTTTTTTTTTTTTTTTTTTTTATAGAAATTCACCATAAATCGAAATATTGTGCTAGAGACTTCCAGTTTGTTGCAAAATGAAGGTACATGATTGAATATTACTAGAATGTAAGAGTTTTAGCTTATAATTGCGTTTTTGACCATTTCGGTTGAGTTAAAGTTGACCGAAGCTTGAAATTTTGGCAGTTATCGTGATTTATATGAAATATTTCAAAACTGATAAAAGCTATAACCATGAGTTATTTTCTGTTGTATTCTACATGAAATTGCGCATTTTTCCATATATAAAACTTTTTATGTAACGACTAATATAAAACAGTGCAAACATTACGACAACGTGAAAAGAATTTCTGGCGCTGGACGTATGAGAAAAAGTTTTTTCAAAAATTCACCATAAATCGAAATATTGCGCTAGAGACTTCCAGTTGGTTGCAAAATGAAGGTAAATGATTGAATATTACTAGAGTGTAGGAGTTTTAGCTTACAATTGTGTTTTTTTACCATTTCGGTCGAGTCAAAGTTGACCGAAGGTTGAAATTTTGGCAGTTATCGTGATTTATATGAAAATATTTCAAAACTGATAAAAGCTACAACCATGAGTTATTTTCTGTTGTATTGTACATGAAATTGCGCACATTTTTCATATATAAAACTTTATGTAACGGCTAATATAGAACAGTGCAAAAATTACGAGAAAATGACGAAAGAATTTCTGAAAGTTTAAGTTACCGCTGGGGTAAGAAAAAGTTTTTTCAAAAATTCACCATAAATCGAAATATTGTGCTAGAGACTTCAATTTGTTGCAAAATGAAGGTACATGATTGAATATTACTAGAATGTAAGAGTTTTAGCTTACAATTGCGTTTTTTGACCATTTCGGTCGTCAAAGTTGACAAGGTTGAAATTTTTGTCGACATACGGTACGTCCACTCGGCACCCAACAGACAATTTTAGTTGACGTATGATATGTCCAGTAGGCGTTTAAGGGTTATGAATCGACTATACCAGAATGTACTGTAAACAACTAGACTCAAAAAGTGTTGTTAATAGTAATAACATTGAAAAACAAGCCTGATTATTACAGTAAATTTATAAAATATTAAGAATAAGCCAAATTATGTATGTAATGATAAACTTAAGAAAAATTGCTATGTTACGTTGGCACTAGGCAGCTTGTGGCATGAGCGAAGTAAACAAACCAAAGTACCATCCTGGTGGCCTGTCGCAGTACTAATTACATAAACGTTTACATTCACTATTAATTTATGGTCAATTTCATACAGAGTGTACTGGAATAGTGTACAAAAGCACTTTAAAACATCGCTCAATAAATGTTATGATACCCTAACTTTTTTTTTTTTTTTTTTTTTTCTCCATAAAATATCCTTGTAAAATAGGGTGTGTCTTTTATGATGGTAAATATATTATGGTAATCGTTATTATATTAGACATAAAAGAATCTTCTTAATTTCTATAATATAAAATAATAATAGTGACAAATAGCAGCGTCTCTTGAGTTAACCTCAGGCTAACCTCTTCTTTACCGAGAAGGTTAACAAGGCGTAAACATTGTATTCACTACTGAACAGCACACGTAAACATTGTATTCACTACCGAACAGCACACGTAAACATTGTATTCGCTACAGAAACGCACACGTGCATCTAAAAAAAAATCGAGCATGGGACCCTGTTGCCCTGTAACACTTTCTCATCTATATTTCAGAGAGATTACACTTGTTAACAAATTAACAGTACATACTATATATACTAAATTTTTATCATCAAGTAATCTGAGGGAGACTGTGTGTGTATGGTGTATAAATATTGTACACAGTTACGTAATATCCAAATGTCTGAATCTAGATAGCCAGCAATGTTTTGCTTCATCATACACCTGGCAGTAGTGGACAACCTTCAATACTGTTTGTTTTGCTCTACACCCTTCAAACCGAAATCTTAAGAGGCCTACCACCTTCGTGTACCCAGTACTATGCAGTATTAAATGGGTAAAAAAAATGGAGTTTTGAGGGAGAGAGGAAGTTCCCTACATAGACAACACAAAATCTTGAGAGGCCTACCACCTTCGTGTACCTGGTACTATGCAATATCAGAGGGGTAAAAAAAATGGAGTTTTGAGGGGGAGAGGAAGTACCCTACATAGACAACACAAAATATATAATAATGACTGGTAAATGAACATCAGAGGGATAAATAAGAAAACCTGAAATTACTGTAACTCATTTTTTATTTTATTACTGTACTAATTGGTATGAAATACTTAACGTAATTAGTAAAACTAGTGTACTGTACACAAAAGGTAGGGAATGTTAATTTTTTTTAGACATGAAGACAAGGAATCCTTAATACTAGCACAATCATATAAAGACATTACTGTATACTGTACACACATACATGTTGCTACTACTACACCTAAATTGAAATTACACGATGTACACAGCTGCCATCCAGGACCTTCATTCAACCAAGTGTAAATCTGTGGATTGAACATGAAATCAAATGTACAAATATTAGTTACTGTACTTCTGTTATGAGCTGTAATCTACACAAAAATCCTTAACCTTACAAGCATTTCTAAGTCATTTATAAACACATTAAAACACTTTTTCACAATTAGTACAGCTTGATCCATACCTTGATGTTGATGAATAATTACAGTTGCTCCTAACACAACATGCACTTCTTCCATGAAGTGTATACTGTACAGTAATCTGTGGGTTAAACAAAATGAAACGTAGAAATATTATGTGCTGTTATGAGCTGTAATAATACACAAAATCCTTAATCTTACAAGCATCTCTAGGTCATTTATAAACAGAAGTTCTTAACAACTACAGCATGGCCCATACCTTGACACTCATGAATAGCACACACTGAACGCTCTACAGGACATTCATTCAATGAACTGCTGTACTGTATAGTAACCTGTGGATTAAACACAAAATGATGTGTACTGTTAGTATAACTCAATATTTATAGCCCGTTTTTTCTTTGCTTTAACTTGCATGAATATTTTTTATTCACTGTATCTCTAGGTCATTTATAAACATTAAAAAAGTTTTTAACAACTACAGTAGGGCCCCATACTTTGACACTGATGAGGATCTGTAGAGAGGAGGCATGGAGAGAGCGTCATTGTTTGGAAGGGGAATCTCCATCCATAAAATCTGGTTGCTGCTCTTCAGGAGTTTTTTTCCCTTCTCTGCCTTTTTTCACTGGGACCGGGCTGGCTTGCTTCTTTAGAAAAAGACTTGTATGATGTCTGCTGTTGGCGTTTCTTCAGCTGTTTTCTGTAGACGTTAACTAAATTGTTATCAACGTAATCAATAGCCCGGTTAACTAGTTCCTTGTCATGGTAATGCTTCTCAAAGAACTCTTGGAATTTCTCCCAGTGCAGAAGCATCTCCTTGATTTGTCTAGAAGTTGACTCCTCACTCTCCTCCTCTCCAGACATCTCCTCAGCCAAAATCTTCTGCTGCTCCATGTGAAGTTTGTGGAGTTCCTCTGTTGTCAGTTTAGTGTTGTGTTCTGCAACCAGCTCCTCAGTGTCATCAGCACTCACCTCCAAGCCCATGGACTTGGCCACAGAAACAATTTCCTCAACATCTGGGTCAGGCAGAGGAAGGGGCTCAGCTGCAGGGTCACCTTCAAGCTGACTGGGGCCATCAGAACCTTCAAAGTCCCTAAGAGAAACCCCATCAGGCCAAAGGTTTCTCCAAGCTGCTCTTAGAGTCCTCTTAGAAACATCTGCCCATGCTTTGTTTAGCAGCCTAACACAACTAAGAATGTGGAAATGTTCCTTCCAGAATTTGGTCAAAGTTAGGCTAGTTTCACTGGGTACTTCAAAAACACTTTGGAAAAGCACCTCAGGGGTACAGCTTTTTGAAATTAGCAATGATCTGCTGGTCCATGGGCTGGATTAGTGAGGTAGTTTCTGGGTGGCAAAAACTTGACTTTAGCCAGCTAAACTCATCTGCCAACTCATATTCCATGTTTTGGGGGTGGGCAGAGGCATTGTCCAAGACAAGAAGTGCCTTGAGTGGCAAATCTTTTCCTGAAGGTATTTTTTTGTGGGGCACACATTTCAGAAACCACTCTCCAAAAATTTGCCTGTTGTTGGTCAAGCTTTAGCATTTGATTTCCACATGACATTTATGTTTCTTAAAAACTCTAGGGTTTCCAAGTGGTAGACTAACAGAGGATTTATTTTCAAATCTCCACTAGCATTGACACATACTGTAACCCTGTCTTTCATTGGTTTATGGCCAGGCAGTTTCTTTTCCTCTTTAGTAATGTAGGTCCTCTTTGGCTTTTCTTTCAAAAGAGGCCTGTCTCATCACAGTTGAAGATCCGATTCGACACATAACCATTTTCATCCATGAACTGTTGAAAACTTTTTACATACTCTTCTGCAGCTTTTTTATCAGCACACGCTACCTCCCCATGCCTTACAATACTGTGGATGCCACTTCTTTTCTTAAATATATCGAACCATCCCCTACTGGCCATAAACTCGTGCTCAGTACTGCTACTGTTTTACATGGGGTCAGCATGCAAACTTCTAGCCTTTGCGCAAATCATAGCCTCTCAAACACTATCACCAGCAATCTGTTTTTCATTTATCCATAATATCAATAATTTTTATATTTCATCTATTATGGGAGGCCTCTGTTTAGTCAAACTCGTAACCCCCTTAGCAACACTAGCACTTTTTATAGCCTCTTTATTCTTCAAAAATGTGCTTATGGTTGACCTGGGTAGCTTAAACTGTGATGCTAAATCAGTCACACGAATGCCTCTTTCATACATCTCGGTCATCTCCTTAAGTTATGTTGTGGTTCATACTGTTTTCCTCCTCAGCTTGTCAGCAACGGCTGTCTTGGGACCCATGATTTCATGAAAATGCGGTGCAGAAAGCCAAAAAAAAAAGCTGATGCAATACCTGTACAAGCATGTACTTCTCAACAGCAGCAGCATGTGTGGGCTTTAAATATGCGTGGGAAGAGCGCCACCAACAGCGCCACTAGCGGCACCTAACGAAACACTTTTGTTGACAAACACCATATGATTCGTCGGGTCGGATTCCGGTTGTTTTCGAGCTGCGACTCAAAATTTACTCGAAATTATAAAAAGTGCTAATGTTGCTAGGGGGTTATGAGTTTGACTAAACAGAGGCATCCCATAGTAGATGAAATAGAAAAATTATTGTTAGTATGGATATAAATGAACAACAGATTGCTGTTGATAGTGTTTCAGAGGCTATGGTTTTGCACAAAGGCTAAAAGTTTGTATGCTGACCTTATGAAAAACAGAGCTGGATCAAGTGGTAGTACCAAGCATGAGTTTATGGCCAGTAGGGGATAGTTTAGCTTTAAGAAAAAGAAGCTGCATATATATATAGTGTATATATATATATATATATATATAAATATATATATATATATATACATACATACATACATACATACATACATACATACATACATTATATACATACATAGCATATATTATATATATATATATATATATATATATATATATATATATATATATATATATATATATATATATATGCATATATTTATAATATATATATATAAATACATAAGCACATACATACATACATACATACATACATAACATTTTATATATATATATACACTGCAAAAATGTGTGTAATATACACATACATACATACATACATACATATCTATATAAGAGCCTCATGGCTCGGTTCCACAGAGCAGCAGCCTAGGACTTCATAGAGGTTTGTGGCGCGGGTTCAGATCTGCAGCCGACTGGTCAGAGAGGCGGACACTTTGCTATCCGTGTAGACACCCCGGGATTATGTATGTAATTAATGGATAGGTTTGCTGAAAGCAAAAGGATGATACAGACTAATACATAAACAAAGCCACTCCGTCTTCTAAAAACATAACAGACACCTCACACGTCTCGAACTGTCGACCTAACCGCTCAGTTCTCCTCGCTGCTGGGAGAAAGGGAGCTGGGGATTTGGTACAATACATGTACACATTCACTACCAGGCTCTAAGTGATGTCAGGCAGGGCAGCCGATAGAGGCTACAGCCTACCCCAACACCAATTCAAAGTCCTTCAAAAGAAGGCAGCATGCTTACCCCATATAAAAATGGGAAAAAGCACGTTAAAACGAAGACGTATCTATATATATATGTATATATATATAGTTTTTCATGTTTTTCAGGAGAGCAGTTTTAAAGTTTTTGCTCAAATGTTTTCATTTACTAACAGATTAGTAATAAAGGTATTTAGATGCTGTTATCCCTTTAACGCCGACTGGATGTATTGTATGTCGACAAAAGTTGTTTGTCGGGTGCCAAGTGGAGGTAAAATTTTTCACTACAAAAAGTTTTGTTCATGACACTTACCTGCCAGATATATATATAGCTGTATTTCTCCGAAATCCGACAGAATTTCAAAACTCGCGGCACACGCAGTGTGGCCAGGTGGTTAGTACTCATTCCGCCGCTGGGAGGCGGGAATCGGGAACCATTCCCATTTTCTATTCAGATTTTCTCTGTCGCCAGTACTGTTAACATCTGTTACAGTACCTCCGCCTCTGGATTTCGTTAACTTGCTTATTCCCACTTAAGTATTCTCTTGACTTTTGGTTTTGAATCTTGGACTGTGGATTGGCACACGCTTTTTCTGGACTGTTGTTGATTTTGCTTATGACTTTTCTTTAAATATGTCTGGTTCTAGTTCTGCTAGTTTCCGTGTATGTTGCATGAGTGATTGTAAGGTGAGGCTACCGAAAGCTTTGGTAGACCCCTCACCCGGTTTGCTTGAGGTGTAGGGGCATGTTTGTCTTATAGATGATCGATGTAAGGAGTGTGAACCTTTATCTGATGCGAGCTGGAAGTCTTATGATTCGTATGTTCGCAAGTTGGAGCGTGACAGGGTTAGGAGGTCTTCCTCCAGGAGTGTGTGCAAGAGTCAGGTTATTTCCTCTCCTGATAATCCTAATGTAGTTGATGTTGCACCTGTCCCTGTGGTTTTGCCTTCGGGCCCTGATGTTGTGTCTGTGGAGGGTTTGGCCCTGGCGGAGATCATGAATTCCATCCGTGCGCTCGAAAACAAAGTGACATCTCTTCAAAGTGCTGTGAAGTGTAGTGCTCCCCCCAGTGTTGTGGAGGGGGCGTCAGATCGGCCCCATAATGCTTCTAGGCCTGGACCGCTGTCAGACTCCCAGGACTCAGGGAGAAGGCATGTCGAAAGCCGCAAGAAGGTTACGGGGGCTTCCCACCGATCTGACGTCCCTTCGGCAGGTCCTGTTGTCGCTTCCCAGGCTGCCAGGGATCGTGCTTCGGCACACATTCTCAAGGACTGCTTTTTCGTCCTCCGAGGCGTCCTCCTCGTAAGGGTGGAACTCGTAAGGACTCTCGTCCTCTCAAGAGGAGCTGTGTTCAAGAGGACGCTTCTCGTCAGTCTTCTTCGTCTGCTGGTTATTTTGAAGCTTTTCCTCTGCAGAAGAGGACTAGGATTTCGTCTGATGAGGACGTTTCTGAGCGCCCCAGTCGCTCTAAGGAGAGAACCTTTCTTGCTCCTGTGAGGAAGAAGAAGGCGTCCCCTCGCCCATCGTCTTCCCATAGGATTGTCTCTCCTCCCAGACTTGATTCTTCTCCATCTAAGAAGATTTTGTTGGAGATGCAGCGGCAGTTGTCTTCTCTTATTGCTGAGAGGGACTCTGCTCCTCGTCGTCGCAAGGACTTGACTTTGCCTGTCAAGAGGTCCAGGAAGTCTCCTTCTCCTGCTCCTCTTTTCTTCGTCTCCTTCGCCTGTGTCGTCGCCTTGTCGCCTCTTAGCTCTCAAGTTCCCCAGTGGCCGTCAACGTGGCGCCGTCAACGTGGACGCCGCGACTGCTTCCGACGCCTTCAGTTGCCGCTCTTCAGGACGCTTCTGTGCAGGACACTCTTCTGGTTTTTGGGCGGACGCCCGTGTGGACGCTCTTCAGGACGCTCACCAGACGCCTCAGGACGTCCCTTCGTTGCTCTTCAAGACGTTACGGAGCATTCTCTTTCGTCTGGGAAAAGAAGATCTCTTCTTCGATCGGACCTCAAGGCCTTCGTTCCCCTAAAGTGTTGGGTGACTCGGTTGTTTCTCCGGCTGTGGCGGGAGGTTTCTGGCGATTCGGATCCTGCTGACGCCGAGCCCTCGTCTGCTTCCTCTACTTCCGATTATCAAGTTTTAACCGGACTTCTTAAAGACTTGTTCGAGACAAGTTTAAACCCTTGGCTCCTCTCTCTCCTCCTTCTCAGTTAGCTTCTTCCAAAGCAAGGAGAGCCAGGGTTTTGAAGATGACTTCTTCGTTGGCTACCAAGAGGGCTTTAAGAAAGTCAACGTGTGGATGGAGGAATGGAAGTCCCATGGCAAGACCTCTTTTGCAGTGCCTCCGTCTAAGCTTTCTGGCAAGGCTGGTATGTGGTATGAGACGGAGAAGATATCAGCCCTAGAGTTCCTTCCTCTTCTCAAGGGGATTTCACCAGTCTTGTCGACGCTTCCAGAAGGTCACATCTGTCTACTGCTAAGGTTTCTTGGACTTTGTCAGAGACAGATCATCATCTCAAGGGTCTCTTCCACACCATGGAGGTGTTTAATTTTTGGACTGGTGCTTGGGAGCTTTAGATCTTAAGCTTCGGAGCTCGGATTCAATTACCTGGGGAGCTCTCTAGTGTCCTTAACTGTATGGACAAGGCAGTCAGGGATGGATCTGAAGAACTGGCTTCTCATTTTGGTACAGGCCTCTTAAAGAAGAGGGCCTTGTTTTGCGACTTCACATCTAAGTCTGTCTCTCCTTCACAAAGGGCAGAGTTATTGTTTCGCCCCTTTGTCCAACCATCTTTCCCCAGTCTTTGATTTGGGACATCTCTTCAAGTCTTAAGGAGAAGGCCACGCAAGATCTGTTGGCTCATTCTTCGAGACGTCCTCCAGCTCCTTCTTCTTCTTCTTCTGCTTCAGTTTTGTCCGCCAGGAAGAAGAAGCCCTTTCATGGAGGAACTTCTTCCTCTAGATCGTCTCCGCGAGGAAGAGGTTTCACCAGAGGAGCAGCCCCTCTAAACCTAGGGGAAAAAGTGACTCCTTTCTCCTCCAGACACCAGTAGGAGCCAGGCTTCTTTATTTTGCGGGAGCCTGGAGAACGAAAGGGGCGGACGCATGGTCGCTAAGTGTTCTAGAGAAGGGTTACAAGATCCCCTTTCTCATGTTGCCACCCCTTTGCACGTCGCCCAGGGATCTGTCGCCTTCTTACCACCGAGAGAAGCAACAGATTCTTTTAGACCTCCTGGAGCAGTTGTTAGAGAAGAGAGCCGTGGAACAAGTTCTGAAGTTGGATTCTCCGGGGTTCTACAACAGGCTATTCTTAGTCCCGAAACAGTCGGGAGAGTGGAGACCGGTCTTGGATGTAAGCATCTTGAATCGCTTTATTTTAAAAGGAAAAATTCAAGATGGAAACGCCCCAGTCGGTTTCTAGGGGCTTTAAGACCAGGGGACTGGATGGTCTCTCTGGACTTACAGGATGCGTACTTCCATGTTCCCATACATCCTCAGTCAAGGAAGTACCTGAGGTTTGTGCTGGGGGACGAGTCTTCCAGTTCAGAGCTCTCTGCTTGGTTTGTGCACTGCTCCCATGATTTTCATGGTGATCATGAAAATGTTGCGAGGTGGCTTCACCTGGCGGGTGTTCGGGTGTCGTTCTACCTGGACGATTGGCTCATCCGAGCCTCTTCTCGGGGAAGTGTCTGGAGGACCTGACTTTGACGCTGAATTTGACGAAGTCCCTGGGACTTCTTGTGAACCAAGAAAAGTCCCATCTGATCCTGACGCAGTCCATCGTCTATCTGGGGATTCAGATGGATTCAGTGGCTTTTCGAGCTTTTCCATCCCGAGAACGGCAACTGCTTTGCTTGGAAAAGTTTCGTTTTCTAGGGAAAGAAACATGCTCGGTGAGGGAATGGATGAGTTTGCTGGGGACCATTTCTCGCTGGAGAAGTTTGTTTCCTGGGGAGGCTCCATCTCAGATCTCCAGTTTTTCTGAAGTGGAGAACTGGAGGACAAGGAGGAGAATCTCTGAAGAGATCTTTGTCTCGATATCTCCTTTAATCAAGGATCATCTGAAGTGGTGGTTCAGGACCCCTAAAGCTTGCAGAAGGGGTTTCTCTTCGCGCCTTCAGAGCCCGACCCAGTGTTGTTTTGTGGCGCCAGTTCAGGTCCTTGTGGCGCCAGGGAAGGATGGGGAGCAACACTCTTGGGGAGGAAGTGTCAGGCACCTGGAGGGGAACAGGTGTCCTGGCACATAAATCTCAAGGAATTCAAGGTGCTTATCTTTCTGGCTCCTTCAGATTCTTGTGCAGCCCAAGTTTCAGGCAGAATTGTCCAGGAAGAATTCGGACAATACCACAGCTCCAGCTCTACCTCAAAAAACAGGGGGTACTCGATTTTGATAATTTCCCTGTTCATCCTAGCGAGGAGATCCTGCTTTGGACTCATGCTCGAAGGGTCACTATTCTCACGTTAGGTTCATTCAGCCAAAAAGGCATTGGAGAATATCCTGGTTGGAAGACCTTCTCAGTCGGCAAAATCAGCTGCTACCGACCGAGTGGACTCTTCACAAGGAGGTATGTTTAGAGTTGTGGAGGAGTTTATGGGGACTTGCCTCTAGTGGACCTCTTTGACGTCCAGGACGGCAAGAACTCCCTTTATTGCTCTCCTGTCCAGACCCAGGAGCGTTAGCCATAGAAGCCCTTTTCTGGGACTGGAAAGTCTCAGTTTTATGGACTTTCCCTCCCTTCAAGATCCTGGGAGAAGTGATAAGGAAGTTTGGTCTTCCAGAAGGAGCAAGGATGACTTTGTTAGCCCCCTTCTGGCCAGCAGCGGATTGGTTCCCAGAGACCTTGGCCTTCCTAGTGGACTTTCCAAGAACGCTTCCACTGAGGGTGGACCTTTTCTCAGGCAGCCGCAGTTTCAAGGTTCCACAAAAACCTCTCCGCTCTGAGTCTGACTGCTGGTTCAGACTATCTCAAGAACTTTGGCGAAGAGCAAGAGGCTTTTCGAGAGCTGTGGCAAAGGCCATCGCCAATGCCAGGAGACCTTCTTCAATGCGGTCTACCAGTACAAGTGGTCTGTTTTTCAAGATGGTGCAGGAGTAAAGGAGTTTCCTCGACCACGACCTCTGTACCACAAATAGCTGACTTCCTTTTTTATCTTAGGCATAAGAATAAACTGGCAGTCTCATGACTATTAAGGGCTATAGGAGTATGTTATCGGCAGTTTTTAGGCACAGAGGCCTGAACTTGTGCGACAACAAGGATCTTCACGATCTACTGAGATCCTTGCAACGAGACTGTTTGACAAATTCCTCAACTCAGGACACCTTCTTGGAATCTGGATGTTGTCCTGAAGTTTTTATGTCAAGTACTTTTGAACCTCTGTCTCCAGGCTTCCTCAAGAACGTGACTAGGAAAGCTGTCTTCCTAACGGCTCTGGCAGACAGCTAAGAGGATTAGTGAAGTGCAAGCCATTAGCAAACATATTGGCTTTGGGGTCCTAATGCTGTATGCTCCTAAATCCTTTGTTCTTAGCTAAGAACGAAAATCCTTCAAACCCTTGGCCCAAGTTTTTGAGATCAAAGGTTTGACAGGAGAAGACTTGGGCAAGAGTCAGAAAGAGTCCTGTGTCCTGTCAGGGCTCTCAAGTTCTACTTAGCCAAGACCAAGGAAACTAGAGGCTCAGGAATACAATCTATCTGGTGTTCGGTGAAGAGACCTGATCTTCAGCCCATGTCCAAGAATGCCTTAGCATTCTTTTTAAGAAGTACTAATTAGAGAGGCTCATTTCCTCCTGCCTCAGAAGGTGACATGAGACTTCTGAAAGTAAAGGCTCATGAAGTTAGAGCTATCGCTGACTTCGCAAAAGTGAACTTTCAAAAGAATATGTCTCTGAATGATATTCTTGGTGCCACCTTCTGGCGAAGTAATTTGTGTTGGGAGACTTCACATGAGGCCCTTCATTCTACTTCAGGGAGGATGAAAGAAAACATTTGAAGACTGCTCTTTTCGCTGGGACCTTATCGTTTCCGAAGACACAATGTTGGGAGAAGAAGGCAATTACTCATCCTATCCTTTAGGGGTTAGGTAGTATTTTTAATCTTGTTGTTGTATTTTTTGGTTGTTGGGTGGCCATTGAGATGGACATCCCAATTTTTTAGCCTATGTTAGGTTTTTACCTTAGATAGGGCAGGTCAGGTGGTTGGTCGTTGCTCCTTCCTCCCTAAAAATGGTAACATGATCTAGTCCTCATTGTGGTCACGACCCCTTTGTGGGGACAGGTCATCAAGATCTCTCCAGCTTTATAGGTCCCTACCTTGCTGGAGACTCTGAGAAAAGCAGAAGCAGGCTTGGGTGACAGATAACCTCGAAGTCAGCTATGCTAACAGGTAAGGAACCAAGGCGTCAATCGCCTGGTAGACATTTATTTGTTTCCAAATCCTATTCTGTCTCTTCCCACCTCCAATGGTCCAGGGATTCAGCTACTATATATATCTGGCAGGTAAGTGTCATGAACAAAATGATATTTTAATGATAAAATAAGGTTTGTTCATACTTACCCAACAGATATAGGATGACTTTTAGTGCCCACCCTGGCCTCCCCTCTTGAGACAGTGGCACTAGAAAATCTGAATAGAAAATGGGAATGGTTCCAAACAGATTCCCGCCTCCCAGCAGCGGGAATGAGTACTAACCACCTGGCCACACTGCGTTCAGACTATCGAACGTTTTGAAATTCTGTCGGATTTTCGGAGAAATACAGCTATATATATATCTGCCAGGTAAGGTATGAACAAACCTTATTTTATTATTGCAAAAATATCACATTTTTTTTAAATATTTTCTTTTGTTTCAGGAATAAGAACCTTCTGTAAAAATAGGTTATCGTAGCATGCTGGCTACTGTTTTTTCGTCACAAAGGTTTTGATATCTCTAATCGGTACCTCTAAGAGGGATGCTGGTTGTTTCGTGGAATCTTGAAGTCCTGCTGTGGCTTTTGTTGAGAAATTTGAACCGTGATTCCGCAGCTTTAAGAGATCTTACGAGGAAAACCTCTTTTTAGTTTTGTTCTATCAGCTAAAAGAATCAGTGAGATCCACTTGGATAAGAAAATCTCAGAAATTCTTTCAAAAGCACTTTGTTCTTTCAAACTTTTTTACTGTTTTATATTAGACCCCTTCGCATAAAGTGGCCTTTATCTTTTGAGAAAAGTCTGTCGGAATTTTGGTAGAACACAGGAAGGTTCCTGGTTGCCCAGTCAGAGCCTTTTGAAATATTTTTCATATAAGGACTAAAGATGCCAAAATCCTTCAATTCCTTATGGTGTTCGGTTTTGAACCCTCTTAAATGGATGTCCAAAATGCCATTGTCCTTTTTTATTAGAATCTGATTTCTGTAATATTCAATCATTTCAGAGAATGATTTTGAAAAACAAAGTGAAGGCTCTCTGAAGCACAATATTTCGATTTAAATGGAAATTTTTCAAGATATTTGCAAGCAACCTACTGGAGATGTAAGTCTGTATTTGCTTTGCAAAATCTTGCAAGTGCAGACAGTGTTTGATGAGTGCAGCACGTGTGGTTTGTTGTATCTGGCACATCCATGGGTAAAGGGGACAAGGACAATTAAGAGCTTTACTTACTTTTTTTGTGAGTGTGAAGGTTTTTACGGTTGTCTGTGAACCAGTGTTGGATAATTTTCCCCACAGTTGGTTTTGGTTTTTATAACCATTGTTGTGTTTGACCCTTTTGTAATTATGATGTACAATCACCACTAGGGGCAATGGTATTGTCACGGCCATGTCCTAGGTGACTGATACCCAGTTCCAACAATCTTCGACCAGGTCAAACTGTGTGTATGTAGCAGGTTACTGAGGCAGTAACTGTGGAATCAGCTACCTTAGCAGGTGAGGAACTAAGAAATTTTCACATTAATACTTAATGTTTCCAACAACTCTTTTTAGCTGTCATTATAACCTCAGAAAGGTTCTTTGTCTAACTTTAAGTTGTATTTAAAATGACATTTTTATTCTAAAATAAAGTTTTTATATGAATACTTGCAATTTAATGTAAAATATAACAAAAATAACTCATGGTCCCCAGCTTTTATCAATTTTGGCATATTTTTCTATAAATGTTGGAATAGTTCCTAAAATTTCAAGAGGGCAGGTCATCACCCTTTGACTCTGACCAAAATGGCGTTTTGAAAAATGTTTGTCAAGACTAAAACTGTAACAACAGGTAATATTCAATTATTTACCTTATTTTAGAATAAAAATGTCATTTTTACAAATATTTCACATTTTATGGTACACATTTTAGCAAAACCTTTACCTGGTTAAACTACCTGATGATATGCTAACACTGGTAGAAAATCTCAGTGTTCTTTAGTGACTTTGACAGTAATTTTGCATTCCATTTTATATTAGACAGCTAAGTTGTCAATTAAGTTTTCATAGGTGAAGAAAATGTTCTTATTTGCCACAGCCAAAGGATAGATAATATAACAAAAAAGCTTTACATCCACCAGGGCTGAAGAGTACTAGCTTTTATGAAATTTTGACATACTGTATTTTCACTTATACAACTTACCCGGTAGTTACATATAGCTGTCGTCTTTGACGTCACGGCAGTATTCAAATTTCGCGCTAGCGCTAATCGTTACAAAGGTGATCAGGTGATCCCTCTATCGGGTATCGGGAACCGTCCCAAGAACACGTTATTAGTTTTTGCCGTGCGAACCGTTAATACAGTTCTGCTGCTGGTAGTATTTCTCAACAATTGAACTTGTAGTTCCTTTTTTGGTGAAGTACTCGGTTTGTTGTTTTTGCTGGCGCTAGTTATTGCTTTGAGGGTTATTCTTAGTTAGACTATTATGTCTGATTCTGGTTCTAGTGGTATCCGGTTTTGCAGCAAAGGCTGCAAAACCAGGCTTGTTAAGCTTAGTTTAGACCCGCACACTTCTTTTTTTTTTTCATGCAGGGGGCAAAAATGTTCTGCTGATTTGACTTGTAACGAGTGTGAACTACTAACTTTGTCTGACTGGAGTGCTTTGGGGAGGTACATGAAGAAGCTAGAAAAGATAGGATTAGGAAGGCCTCTTCTAGGTCTTCGAGGTCAGGAGGTAGTCAAGAGGTTTTCGTAAACCCCATTAATCCCAGCTCCCCTGTAGTTCCTGTAGTTTTACCTGCCCCGGACACCGTTTCTCCCAATCCTGATACCGTGTCAGTCCTTAATGCGTTTATGTCTTCCATGCAGAAAATGGGAGACAATTTGCAGCAGTTAGTAGACCGCAGTGATAATGCAAGTGTTGTGCCTTGTGTAAGTGTTGTGGAGGAGGTAGCTTCTCGGCCCATTCACGCTCCCAGGTCTAGGCCCCTGTCAGGCTCCCAGGTTCCATGGAGAAGGCATGCCGCCGAAAGGAGGTGAGTGGGACCTGCTCCCGAGCAGTTGCCCCCTCAAGCAGTCCTGTTGCCGCTTCCCAGGCTGCTGGCCCTCACCACCGAAAAAGGTGAGGAGCGGATAGTGTCGAGTGGATCCAGTTGGAGTTCCTCCCTCCTAGAGGTTGGCGTTTTCAACGACGCTTCTAGACCTTTGAAGAGGTCTCGTCTGCTTTCACCATCGAAGATTCCTAAGAAGAAGGCTCTTCTGGAGGATCCTACCCCTTCCTGTAGCTTTTGGGCAGAACCGGAGAGGCTTTCTTCGTCGGACTCGTCGCATTCGTTTTCGGCTGAACCTCCTTATAAGACAGTTGCATCTGAGAGGTCTGCTCCTTTGGCGCCAGCGACTCCTGTGGCTCCTGTTCCTGTGGCGCCTGCTCCAGCATTCGATGGACCTCAACAGCTTGTGATTGACGGAATCAACGCCCGTTTGGACTCGATTTTACAACTTTTGTCTAAAAATCAAGTCTCTTCTTTGGCTCCTCCTACGATGCCAGTGGCGCCACCTCAACTCCTCGTTCTGTCGCGGTAGCGCCGCCCGCTTGAGCCTCCGTTGGCGCCACCTTTGGCTGCTGTGCCGACTGCACCTCCTTTGGCGCCTCCTGTGATGCCAGCGGCGCCCGCCTCGACTACTCTTGTCTGCCGCTCGGTAGCGCGCCGCTGCGCCTCCATTGGCGCCACCTGTCGTTGTGGTACCGACGGCTCCTCCTTTGGCGCCACCTTTGGTTGCTGTATCAACTGCGCCTCCTTTGGCGCCTCCGATGGCTCCTCAACAAGCTCAAACTCTTTCGGTGACACAGCAAGAATATGTCACGAGCCTTCCAGCCCCGCTCGTGTAACTCAAGTTTCAGTTCAAGGGGACTTGGATGAAGATGTTGTCCAGCTGGACTTATCCCCAGTTTCTGATGAACTCCTCTCGGGCTTAGAGGAGCAGTGTAAGGAGGAGAAGTCTCCGCAACTCTCTTCTTACAAGAAGCTCTTGAAGTTCTTCATTGAGAATCCCTGATTCGTTCTCGCCTGCGGCTCCTCCGTCTCCTGGGTCCCAGTACAAGAGGGACAAGGCTTCTGTTTTTTCTTCGGACTTTACCAAACTTGTCCTGTCCGTCTCGGCGAAGAAAGGCCTTAAGAAGATGGATGCTTGGCTGGCCGAGAAAAGGGAAATTGGAAAGAACGTCTTCTGTCTTCCCCTTCTCATCGTTCCTTCCGTAACCGAGTTGGTATGAGACTGGGAAATGTTTTCCTGGGTGTGGCTGCCTCCGCACAGGGGACTTCTCCAGTCTCATGGATGCCAGTAGGAGGTCCGCACTTAATTCTGCAAAGGGTTTTCTTTTCGTCCTCCCGAACTGGATCAAGTTTTCAAGAGCGTGTTTCGGACTCTTGAAATAGTGAGCTTCCTGGACTGGGCGATTGCGGCCTTAGCCAGGAAGATTAAGGATTTTAATCTTCCTTCTGAGCTCTTGGATGATGTGGTAGGAGTAGTGGATTGCATGGATAGGGGCATCTGTTTGACGGTGCAGTAGAACTGGCCTCTTTATTTACGACAGGAGTTCTCAAAAGAGGCAACTTTGGTGCTCCTTTTTAGCAAAGGTGTTTCTTCAAACCAGAAGTCGGCTCTCTTGTTTTCTCCTTTAAACAAGGCTCATCTGTTTCCGCAGGAGTTGGTTGCTGCAATTTCCCAGGCGTTAGCCTCAGAAGTCAACCCAGGATCTTTTGTCGCAGTCTGCCAAGAAAGCGAAAAGACCTGTGCTTTCTACCGCTTCTGTGCGCGGTGTTTCGTCTCCTGCTATCTCGTTTGGACAGTATAAAGGGAGATCCTCTAGACGTGTTTTTGGCAGGGCCAGAGGAAAAGGCAAAGCCACGCCTAGAACCTCGACGGCCCCAGAGAAGAAATGAACCTTTGTCCTCCATTCAGCAGTAGGAGCCAGACTGCAAAGGTTCTGGCAAGAGTGGCAACAGATCTCGGCAGACCCTTGGGACGATCAAGTTTTAAAGGAAGGATATGCCATCCCCTTCCTTTCCAAACCTCTTTAGTGGAGGCTCCAGTTTCTTTACAGGCGTACTCGCACAACTCCGCGAAACTAGACGCCCTTCGCTCAGAAGTCCGAGCCATGCTGGAGAAGGAAGCGATAGAACTGCTTCATGCCCCTCTATCTCCAGGTTTCTACAATCGTCTGTTCCTGGTTATGAAAGCATCAGGGGGATGGAGACCCGTCCTGGACGTGAGTGCGTTGAATGTCTTCGTTCAGAAGACAAAATTCTCCATGGAGACAACTCAGTCGGTCTTGGCGTCTTTACATCAGGGGATTGGATGGTTTTATAGACCTCCAAGACGCTTATTTTCACGTCCCAATACACCCAGATTCAAGGAAGTTCCTGAGGTTCATCTTCGAGGGACAGGTTTATCAGTTCCGTTCCCTCTGCTTCAGTCTGTCGACAGCCCCCAGCAAGTTTTCACAAGGGTCCTGTTGTCAGTAGCCAGACATCTTCACCTGGAAGGAATTGAGTTTCCATGTACCTCGACGATTGGCTGCTCAAAGCTGCGTCGAGGAGAGCTGTTTGGAGGACCTATCAAAGACTCTTCAATTGGCAAAGTCTCTAGGCCTCATTATCAACGAGAAGAAGTCTTGCCTTACTCCCAGTCAGCAGATTGTCTATTTGGGAGTGAGTCTGGACTCCTCAGACTTTTCAGGCTTTTCTGTCCACCAACGGATAGCCTCATGCCTGCAGAAGATCGACGACTTTCTCCAGAGGAAGATTTGTTCCGCGAACGAATGGATGAGCCTCGTGGGAACCTTAGCTTCAG
This sequence comes from Macrobrachium rosenbergii, assembly GCF_040412425.1. NCBI lineage: Eukaryota > Metazoa > Arthropoda > Malacostraca > Decapoda > Palaemonidae > Macrobrachium > Macrobrachium rosenbergii. The sequence goes on along the minus strand of NC_089752.1, from coordinate 81,587,927 downwards.
TGGAGAAGTTTGTAAGACTGGGGCGCTTGAACCTGAGACCACTGCAGTTTTACCTGCAAGAGAAGTGGCCCAGGAAACAGTTCCCGGACTCCTTCACATTCGCCATTTCGGAAGAGATAAAGGAGTGCCTCCGTTGGTGGAGGTCAGAAGGAAGGCTGTCACAAGGACTTCCTCTTCAGCTTCGAACCCAGACCTAACTTTGTTTTCGACGCCTCGGACAAGGGCTGGGGAGCGACTATGGGGACAAAAGAAGTTTTTGGGCCAGTGGCAAAGAGAAGAGAGAAACTGGCATATAAATTGAAAGGAACTAAAAGCGGTTCACTTAGCCCTGTTGGCTTTTCAAAAAAGTGGAAGGCAAATGTGTCTTGGTCCAGGTGGACAACACAACCGCTCTGGCATACATTCGGAAACAGGGGGCACTCACTCAGTGGTCCCTCTCACGAGACCTCGAGGAGCTACTAGTTTGGGCGGAGGAGATCGGGACCAGACTAGTAACGAGATTCATTCAAGGGGAGAGAAATGTAGCAGCGGACCTTCTCAGCAGAAAGAACCAGGTCCTATCCAACGAGTGGACTTTACATTCCCTAGTTTGTGAGGAGCTTTGGAAGATATGGGGACGTCCGGCTCATAGATCTCTTTGCAACCGACAAAACGACTCGGCTGCCCCTTTACTGCTCTCAGTTCCGGACAGCAAAGCGGTTTTCGTGGATGCAATGTTCATGGACTGGTCGGACCTGGATCTTTATGCCTTTCCCCGTTCAAGATCCTGCGGCAAGTCATCTCGAAGTTCTCAAGCCATCGGAACGTAAGGATGACTCTGGTGGCTCCATTCTGGCCGTCCAGGAGTGGTTCCCGGACCTTCTAAACCTACTGTCAGACTTTCCGAGACTTCTGCCAGAGAGACCAGATTTACTCAGACAGCCGCACTTTCAGAGGTTCCCACCAAAACTTGTCCGCTCTTCATCTTGTCGCCTGCAGACTGTCAGGAGACTCATCAGAAAGAGAGGCTTTTCAGAGAGGCTTTGGAAGCTATCGCGAAGCCAAGAAGAGAATCCTCTGACAATGTTTACCAGGCGAAGTGGACACAGTTTAGGTCCTGGTGTCGAAGAGAAGGCGTGTCTTCTTCTTCGACGTCTATAGCCCAGATGGCCGATTTTTCTCTTGTTCCTCCACAGAGAGAAAAAGCTTGCTGTACCTACTATTAAAGGATAATAGAGCCATGTTGGCTTCGGTCTTTCGACATAGGGGTCTTGAAGTGTCTTTGAGTCAAGACCTTTCAGATCTGATTAGATCATTTAATACGTCAAAGAGGGACCAGAAGAGACCAGTGGCGTGGAATCTTGACGTAGTGCTGAGATGGTTACGGTCTCAGTCCTTTGAACCGATGGCGAACATCTCCTTGAAGGATCTCACAAAAAGACTCTTTTTTTGGTAGCTCTGGCTACGGCCAGGAGAGTAAGTGAGCTACATGCGATTGACAAAAGAGTAGGCTTTGCTAAGGGAAGGCAGTATGTATGTCTACTCTTGGTTTCTTAGCCAAGAACGAAGACCCGTCAAGACCTTGGCCAAGAGAGTTTGAAATTAAGGACCTTTCCCAATTGGTCGGTCCCAAAGAACCCTAGAGGTACCTCTGCCCTGTGAGAGCTCTCAAGTTCTCGTTCAGAGAACGAAGAAGCTCAGAGGTCCCAGTGACCACCTCTGGTGCTCGGTTAGAGATCCTTCTAGGCCTCTCTCAAGAATGCCCTTTCTTTCTTTTTGAGAAGCCTGATAAAAGAAGCTTATGAGCAGTGTGTTGACTCAGGGAGATGAGTATTCTTAAGGTAAAGGCACACGAGATAAGAGCAGTTTCGACTTCTGTAGCCTTTAGCAGAAACTTATCTGTGAAAGACTTGGTTAAGTCCACCTTTTGGAGATGCAAGTCGGTGTTTGCATCGCATTATTTAGTGGACATGCAAACTGTTTTCGAAAAGTGCAGTGCGCTGGGGCCCTTTATTGCGACTGACACGGTGGTGGGGGGAGGGTGAAAAGGAGTCCGCTCCTTAACTAACATTTTCACCTTGGTGTTGGGGTTGTTGTTTTTAAGGTTGCCTGGAGATACATGATGTGTTAGTATCTTCCAGTTTTTAATCTTTGGTATTGGTTTTATGGTAATGTTAGGTGATCCTCGTTTTGTTGTTCGTCGTACTGCGCCTGATCAAGGGCATCAGACTTGTCCGTCACGCAGCCATGTTCTCTACGGTCAGGTACTGTTTTTATTGTGTCCGACACACGGATCCCTAATATCCTCTCGGCACAATATAAAGGCCAGCAGACTACAGAGGCAGTAACCACTGAGTCAGCTACCTTTAAAGGTAAGGAACCTATGTCTAACTTGTTGCAAGTAGATAATTCCAAGAATTTTATTAGCTGCCAGTGCCCCACCTCCTCAAGGTGCCAATCAGCTATATGTAACTATTGGGTAAGTTGTATAAGTGAAAATGACATTTTTATGATAAAATAACGTTTCACTTATACTTACCCGGTAGTTACATAATCATAACCTCCCTCCTCCCTCACCTGGGCAGTTGGGCAAAAACTTATGCGTGTTCTTGGAATGGTTCCCGATACCCGATAGAGGCGGGGGTAGAGGGATCACCTTTAATAACGCTAAGCGCTAGCGCGAAATTTGAATACTGCCGTGACGTCAAAGACGACAGCTATATGTAACTACCGGGTAAGTATAAGTGAAACGTTATTTTATCATAAAAATGTCATTTTTACAGGGTTTCTCAGTGTTCGCAAATGTTCGCGTGTCTGTGAAAAACTTGTGTATGACCATTAGTTAGGTACCAATGAAAAATTTGTGTCTGTGAATTCGTACAACTCGAATCGCATAAGTTCGGGGTATTACTGTATACTTACCCAAAGTGTAACTCTGGGACATATATGGGATCTGTGTAGAAGTTACTGAATGTCAGAATTGATTCCCATTGTGGAATAAGTTTTTCACGCAGGAAGTAGGCTCTTCAACCTTGAGCATTTGAACATCAGGAACCATGCAAAAATTTGTAAAACTTACATCGAAAGGGATGATTTTTGTATCAGGACAAATGCAAAACCCTCATGAATGACCAATTTTAGAGTCACTTCTTATTAAGCAGTTAGTTCCACAATTGAACACTCATACCTCTTCCATCCAAATATATCTTGAGTTAACATTTTTACTTTTCTATATCCTTATGACATTCAATCTTCCTTTCTCTCAACTAAAGGTTGGTCAAATATATTTTTTGATAATTTTAAACTGCCAGTTTTTTTGCATTTTTTATTTAGAAATTTAAGATTGTTTATTTTACTTATCAGCAGATTCCCAGATGTAATAATGTATAGCATTACAAAATGCCATTTTATTTATCAGCAGATTCCCAGAAGGTGTAATAATGTATTACGAAGTGTCAGAATAATGAAAATATTGAATTGGCCAGTTTCCATGGTCCACCCATGCTTTGATATATATACAGGCAGTCCCCAGTTTACGGCAGGGTTTCTGTCCCCGGCAGTGCGCCGTAAGCCGAAAATCGCCATAACCCGAAGCATCATAATTATAATGGGAATAAATCACACTTACAGTGCCGTTAAGTGCTGTAAGCCAGAGTAACAACGGCGTAAAGAGGGTAATGGTGCCGTAAAGCAGGTAACAGCACTGCAAAGCGGGTAACGGCACCATAAATCCACTTACGGCGCCAAAAAATTGGGGTTAATGGGGCACTACGAGGCAAGCTCCATAAGTCCGGAAGAACATAACCCCGGAGACTGCCATACATATATAAATATATATAATATATGTGTATATATGCAAACATACTTATCAGAAACATTACTACAATGATTTTTTGCTAGGCTACTCTTACAGATGTGGTACATTCTTAGATAAATTTGTATGGATGGATGTTCAGTGTAAATAACAGGTTAATTTAGGTTACGAACTTTGTGGGATTGGCATTACTGGTAAGATATCTTGAAAATACTTAAATGCAGCTATACTATATGGCCTTTGGTACTTACCAGACTTATCTTAGCAAATAATTTGTCTCATGCTGTCCAAATTTCAATCAAGTTTATTTTCATTTCAGCCCCCATATGGGATAAAGGTATCGTATTAATTTTTGCTGTCATCTGGCACCTGTATTATTATGCATGACTTTTTTTAAAAATGTATGTATTTTTCTTAGCTTTGTGCCCAGTTTCATTTATTAAGAAGAAGGTAGGGGTGAACAGATCATTGTACAAACTGAATTTTCTTCTTGAATAGGTGTCATTCTTGTTTAAGCTTGTGAATCATGTTACAAGGCTAGCTCTTCCCTACCTGCTAAGCTAGTTGTGTCACTTAGGCCTTAGGTTTGGATTATAACTTACTTGTTAGATGAGGCCAGTGCTTCATGCTCATCCCTGTAGAGTAGTTTTTTATACTATAATGTCTTGCCTAAGCCAGATGTGGTTACTTCTATTTTGTTGCAAAATAAACCCATAACTCTAGTTGCCTGTTAATGTATCAGTGCTGCCTCCAGATGTTCTGTAAACATGTCATATGAATATGCAGCTAGTCATTCTTTTATGTATCTGTTGTTTCAAAAAAATTGTCTCATTCTCCAGATTATTGATTTTTTACACTTGTGATTAGTCTCCTTGGTGGTGTTAATCAGTGGCTGATTTTTTTTTTTTTTTTTTCTTCAATTAAAATATTTTCTCTTGCCTTTCTTTGTTTTGTAAGTGCCTTTCTTCATCTCATGCAGCTGTAAATAGCAACTTCTCCTTTGAACTGTTATTCTGTTCATGATTTAGTCTGTATTGTAGTTTGAGGTGTTATCTCAGTTGTTAATTAGTTACAGTATTTGCTGGCGTATAAGACACACCCCTATTTACAAGATTATTTTGTGGAAAAAGTATTTTATGTTTCATCACACATTTATTGGAAAATATTCTAAAGTGATTTTGTATGGAAAAATGTTTGATTCTTTGCATGAAATACAATATTGTGAGAGTGTACTGAAATAAAGTATGAAATCTTATACTTACCTATAAAGGAAGCTAATTGAAATTTACCATAAGCAACGTTTATCTGTTACCGCTGCGCTGTGATTTTGTTTACATCCACTCATTGCAAATGTTGGACAGGCTAACTGCCCATGTATCGTAAGCAATTTTTTGCAAGTTTGTTATTTATAATAAAATATTAAAAACAACCTGGATTATCAGTTTGGTATCACAAACTTACGAAAAAATGCTCATGATGCGTCAGCAGTTAGCCTGTCAGCCATTTGCAATGAGTGGATGTAAACAAAATCATAGTGCTCTCCTGGTGGTTTGTCGCAGTAATACAAATGTTTATGGTAAATTTCATTGAGTTTCCTTTAAAGATGAGAGTAAATTTACATATGATTTCATACTTTATTCAAGTAACAAAATTTACTGTAATAATTAGGCTTGTTTTTCAATGTTTTATTATTAGCAACAATTTTTGTGATTACCCAGTATTCTCGGTCTCCCATCCATAATAGTACGGCCGCATTGGATGTGGGGCAGTTTTCTTTATACATTTAAAGATAGTGTGTCTAATATGCCGGCAAATACTGTATAATTTGTTTTTTATAGATATATTTCCTCCACTGTTAAAATGATTTCCATTTGATGCTGGACGACAAATGTATTTGCATTGACCCTAGTTAATTATAGGGTTAACTTTGTGAAGATTTTGCTTTTCAAAGTTTAGGGATTTTTGGAAATTATCAAATTTTTCTTGTATTATAGTACTGTACTTGGTTTAGTTTTTTGCTGTATCCCTCTTGTATTTTGGAGGTTTTGAATATTATAGCAAATTAACTTTCAAGGGCTTACGATATAATTATTTGGGATGAATCTTAAGCACTGTTAAAAATAGCTTATATCTCCATGCAGATAGGCCATTCAGCATTCAAACAAACGAAGTTCGATTGGCTGACCCTAGACGACTTTTGTTTCCAAACTAGATGCTATTCTAGCTACTGTACTTTCTAAGGCTGTGTCATATGGGAATGCTCCTAAGTCTTTTGAGTCGCTTTTGGACGAGGCTGGAGTGTCAGTAGTCGCTGTTGTTCCTCTTCCCTCCTCCTCCCAACCTTTCCAGTTTTTTTTGGTGTCTGATGGTGCTTTGTGGTCTTTTGCTTAGTTAACTTTTGTTGACTCAGGTAAGCCACTTGAGACTGTTTCCCTCAGTCTCTCCCTTCATCAAATCAAGGATTCGTTGCTGGTAATCGGCTGCTGTCATTCCAACTCCTCCTCTGGCAGAATTAGAGTTTGAATCGAAATAATCTCCTTCGGTTTTTCAGTGTTTGCTGGAGCATTGTGCTTCACTTTATCATTATTTAGTAGAGGAAAGAGGTCTTTGTTATCTTTTGAGTATTTTGGCACCCATTAAGTATTTGAAGAAACCCAAGCTTTCTCTTTCAATTAGAGCAAATTTCATAGAATTTTTCATACTGTACTCTGGCGCGCAAAGCTTCTTTGTTCTTACGCAGGTACAAAACTTCACTCTTTACATAGGGATTTAGCTTGCAGATGCAAGTTTGAATGGCCAATCAAACTTATTGACAAGGTAGTCAGCTACTTACAGACAGGGGGAAGCCCCACCCATCTGTCAGTCTGCACTCCACTTTTCTTCTTCTGGCCGCCGAGTCCAGGCGTCTTTTACAACTCTCTGCCTGACTTTTGCCGTTCAAACTTTTGTTGATTAAACTTGAGTAATTTTTTTTCTTTGTTGGTTGTTGACTATATGCATGCATTGCATTTTCAAATCCATTGATCAAATGAGTCTTTTTTGCAAGGAAGTAAGTTTGTTTTTTCCTTGCTTCTGTGAATAGTGTTTTCATTGGACACATCACAGCTTTTAGTAGTTAAATGAGCTGTTTCATCCTCCGATGTACTTAAAAATATCTTTACCTTCCAGGTATGTTAGATTTAGTCCCTGGAAGTTGAGTGACAGTAAGTTTTACCATATTTAAGGTATTCCTGCTATCATGGCCTTCCTTTGTATTCATTGAAAATGGGCTATGTAATCTTATTCCTCTGATTTTGGTGGCTTAGTCTTTGTTATTCTCGACTACTGCAGATGAGGCGAGTTTCAACAGTGGTTGAAGGAAATATCTAGAGGTTTTCTTCTCCTATTCATCATCATCATCTACATCATTCATCTGAACCTCACCACCACTCTGACTATGGCTGCAAGTTTAGAGGTGGGAGGCGGGGGGAGTGTGCACCATGTTAGAAGGCTTAGTGAGCTTTTTTCTGTGTGCCTTGCCCTTTTGGGTAGGGCAAGACATTTCGAAAAACTGTTGGCAATTTATTTCTTAGGCAGGGCTGGCACGTGTCTGTAAGCTTGCTTCTAGTTGATTTCCTCTCAGAGTAGTGCGTCAATCCTTCGTGTGGCTTGCACACTCCCTTCTCACTGCAATCCTTCGGGATCACACACAGAGGGGTTTGACTGTTGCTGATGGTCCAGTAGTCTTCTCTCTATCTTTCCTTGATTGGGCAACTGCAGTGATAGGGAAACACTTCAACTCTTTCCCTAGCAATCTTACAAGATCACACAGGGAAGGGTTTGTGCACCCCATTTGCACTGCTCATTCTGTTCCTGAATTCTCAGTTTTGAATTTATTTTTCAGGGAGCAGTGAGCCGATGTTCCCAGTCCTTCCATGGTCAGACGGCAATGGTGACTGGGTAGCATTTTATCCCTTCTGTTTCCAACTCCTTGTGGCTGTTAGAGAGGGGTTAGCCTGACCCAGTCATGCAGCTCGGGCACAATCAATAGCTCCGATCGTCGGATCTGGTTGTTTGGCATTGACGGGTATTGTGGAGTTTTTCCATTGTCTGTGATCTTCCTTTCTCGATACTTTTGAGTGGAGGAAGAAGAGATCTACTCTCTCTGGCTCTCCCTGCAGGAAGTCTTGATAGGCTTCCAGCAATTCATCCTTTTCTGAGGAAAGGACTGATTATGCTCATGCTGTGGTACCATTACACCCATGGTTTGCCACATGGGTGCAACCATTTCCCCAGGGCCATCAGGTTCCTGGGGTAACAATCCAGTTAAGGCTCTCAAACCGCTGGTCTGGGACTCCCTGTTGCTACTTGGCTCCAAGGTGCAACTGCTACCCAGGCTGACCAGTCCAGTCAAGGCTCTAGGACTGCTGGTCCAGGACTCCCTGCTGCTACCCATACTGTATGCATGGGTGCAACTGATACCCGGGGTTCCCTGGAACCCAGGGTTGCTGCTCCGGCCTAGGTAGCCAGGCTATCTGTACTACCAGCAGATGTCCAGGAAAGTGATGGGACCCATGTGGTCCTGTCATCCATACTCAGTAGGGGGCGATTCCCCTCTTCCTATCTTTCTTTCCTGTAGAAGTCTGTCTTCTAGATAGGCGTTTGCATGATCATGGAAAGCCACTGCCCACACTTTCATGAGTCAGTATGCTCCACAACCTGTGGGTTTATTGTTAACTTGGTTTGATGACCGCTCAAGGCCTTGTCTCTACTAGACAGGGCAAGAGTGCTATCAAACCGCTCAAGGCCTTGTCTCTACTAGACGGGGCAAGGGTGCTAGGGACCATTCCCCCATTTTCTTTGGAGGTTTCATAGAGACAGGAGCTGGTTAAGCATCGGGGCTAGAATAGGAAGCTTTCACGCTTTCTCCCGAGCCTTTTCACAAGATGGAAGTATGTACTGCACTTGTACTGGACTTAGAACTGAAGTGTGGAACAAGCCTATGAGGGTTTTCAACAGGCTGCCTCCTACAGGAGGGCTGTCTCTAGGTTTTCAGTACAGTACAGGCAGTCCCCAGTTACCGGCAGTGTTCTGTTTCTGAGGGTGTGATGATAACCAAAAATCGCCGCTAACCGAAAATCGGGGCTTTTACGGCGATTTTCGGGGTTATCGGCGTCGAAAAGCACCGATTTTCGGTTATCAGCACCTCTGTTAGGTATGTATCGGCGCCGATAAGCGGAAATCGGCAATTTTCGGCACCGAAAATTGCCAATTTTCATCGCTAGACAAGTGCCATAAAAACGGATCGCTGTTAACTGATCCTGCCGTTAACCGGGGACTGTCTGTACTTGGAATGGTCCCAAGGGTCTTGTACACCAGGATTCAGATACCAGGGTGCAGAGGCTGCTGTTTCTAGAGGTCATCAAGCCCAAGTGCAAGCTGGATGGCCTTGGGGAAGACTTGGCCATTTCTGTTGTTCTTTCCTGCCACTAAGAGAGCTTAGACACTAGCTTAGTTGCCCTGGTCCTAACTTACTAGCCGTGTTTTGAGCCTTATGGTTTCACCCATATCTGTACCGGGAATTCACTTGGGACCAATCCGGCATAGTGACTTTCTACCTGCACACCTGACATATCAAAAGAAGAACTCTTCACCGCTGTCAGTGCCGACCTGAAGGAGACCCTATTCAAAACGCTTTTATCTGGGGGTAGTCTTTGTCAACTACTCAGCCCACCAGACAACTTCCCGTGAGACATTTTTGCATGAGGGGGGACGCAATACAGTTTTGTCTCAAGTCCCTAGCCCCCCCCTCCCTTGACTTGGGACCACTTTGACATGCTGAGGGGGCTCTGAAACCCTTGGAATTTGTTCCTGGGTTTGAGTCCAAGAGTCCTGTATATTATTACTGTACATACTAGTTTGGGTTAATTTTTGTGGAATTTTCCAATTTTGGTAAAATTAATTGGACCTCATAAATAGGAAAAGGTGTCATAGCTGGGACAAGGGTTTATATCTGAAGCTAATAGTAGGAACAGTGATAGGATCATCAGCTACCCGATAATGTTTGGACCCGAGAGATATCACATTGATAGCTCAAGGGTGGACTTATTCTGCATAGCTGGGTCTGGGGATAGGACTCTCAGCATTCTATTCAGTGTGTTCATATGATTAGGGTAGGGATGACTGTATTCTTGTAATACTCTCAGTCCCAACAAGTGGGTTTGGCTTACACTTGGGCCACCCTAATTGTGTTGTGCCATCCCCTGTGGGGTAGGGTAGGGTAGGAGGCAGACATTTGGCAGTTGATTCTTACTGATTCCATTAGTGGAAGAATAAACTCCATGAAAGGCTGGTGATATCTATTTAAGATTTTCAGGTATATATATATATATATTTTTTTTGTATCACTAACATCGAGCTTTATGAAGCGAAACAATAAAGAATTGTGGACCCTTTGATGATACCTTTTTGGCACAGATAGCAGCCTCTGCACCCTCCTCTGACAACCTGTGTTTGGACATGGCTAGGCAATCTAGTTTGATTACACTGGCACCCTATGCTCCTGCATGGAGTAGAGAAATTGACCAGAAATGTATGTGAAATAGGACTAGGGATATTTGAAACCTTATATAAGTATTTGACCTTTAATCTGGAACATTCTAGTTGTGACATTTTTAATGTGTACAGGTAGTCCCCACTTACCAGCAGCATCGGTTAATGGTGTTTTGGTTTTATGATGGTTTTTTGATGCTTGGCTAACGACGTCGTTAACCATATTTTTGGTGCCAGTAAGTGGTTTATGTAATGACCTCACTACCTCAACAGGTTTGAAATACAAATAAACAATTGGGCTGAAATGACTAACAGGAGGTGACAAGCAAAGGAGGGAGGAACAGAACAATACCAAAAAGTGAACTTAATATTAATTTATTTACAAATTAATATACATTATGTACAAGTGAGTCAGGTTCTTTAAAATAAACAATTAAATGAATTACACACGTAGCAGCAGCAGCAGCAATCAAAACCCAAGTAATTAACTCTTAAACAAGGCTTTGAACAATCCTTAAGTGTCTCTTTGATGACAAAACATCTGAGCCACCTTTTCCTCCACACATAAATAATAATGTATGCAAAAACATCTCAACAATAACATATTGAATAATACCTGAGCCACATAATGCTCAATACACAAATAACAAGGTATTCAAAGACAGGTAGCATAATATAAATGTTACAGCATAACACAAAGTCAAACAATACAAAAAATACTAACAGAGCAATAAATGTTAACATATAACAAATTTTAAAACAAACAACAACACAAAATAGACACACTAAATTTAGAGTTGTCGAAAAAGACATAACTGTCAACAAGAAAGCAATTGAACAGACAAAAACGGTCAAAGTATCGAGACAACCACCTGTTGCAGAAAAAATGGAATACATCCACGAAACAGATTACTCCATTGAATTGTCGAAACATGCTTATGCTGTTTTTCAGGGAATAAGCTGCTCCAGCTGACGGAGGTCCTTCAATCGCTCCTACTGGCAATGAGGTCCTTCAGTCGCTCCAGCTGGCGAAGAGGTCCTTCACCTCCCGCCAAAGCCAACAGGTAGACAAAACCTGATAGCCATCCAAACGGCTCCCTCTGCTCTGCTACCGAGACATTGCTCCTCTGCTGCCAAGAACCTGACTGACGCTGTCAAGCACCCCATGACAGACGTCAACTCCTTACACAAAGGAAAAACAAAAAAAAGCTAAGGAGGCAACAACCCACCAAGGGAACAATTGGCAAATGATTGTTCCTCACACCTCCCTACCAAACAGAAAAAAAATTATAATTTCCCCCACACAAAATACTCTCCCCGATGCTGCCACACCCCCGCCAGCCAAAACAGAACCAACCCTGGCCTAAAGTTGCCAATGTAATGACCTCACTACCTCGAGATCAACAGGTTCGAAATACAAACAAACACTTGGGCTGAAATGACTGACGAGAGGTGACAAGCAAAGGAGGGAGGAACAGAACAATACCAAAAAGTGACCTTAATATTGATTTATTTACAAAATAATATACGTTATGTACAAGTGAGTCAGGTTCTTTAAAATAAACAATTAAATGAATTACACACTTAGCAGCAGCAGCAACAATCAAAACCCGAGTAATTAACTCTTGAACAAGGCTCTGAACAATCCTTAAGTTATCACTTTGATGACAAAACATAATTGAGCCACCTTTTGTTCCACACATAAATAATAATGTACTCAAAAACATCTCAACAATAACATATTGAATAATACCTGAGCCACACAATGCTCAATATACAAATAACAAGGTATTCAAAGACAGGTAGCGTCATATAAATGTTACAGCATAACACAAAGTCAAACAATATAATAAATACTAACAGAGCAATAAATGTTAACATATAACAAATTTTAAAACAAACAGCATGCCACAAAACAGACACTCTAAATTTAGAGTTGTCGAAAAAGACATAACTGTCAACAAGAAAGCAAATGAACAGACAAAAACGGTCAAAGTATCGAGACAACCACCTGTTGCAGAAAAAAATTTTTATGAACTAAACCTTGGTTCATTAGGTTCTGTCATCAGTTACAGAGAAAAGGACTGGAAAGACTGACAGGACTGGAAAGACTGACAGAAGGTGACAAGCAGAGGAGGGAGGAACAGAACAATACCAAAAGTGAACGTAATATTAATTTATTTGCCAAATAATATACATTATGTACAAGTGAGTCAGGTTCTTTAAAATAAACAGTTAAATGAATTACAGTGAACCCCCTGTATTCTCGGGGGATGCGTCCCACACACCCTGGCGAATAGGTCAAATCTGCGAATGCTTAAAACCCCTCTAAAAACACTTAGGACTGCCCATTTTGAGAGCTTAAACCAAGAAAAACCCTGTAAAAATGCTTATACCTGAGTATTTTAACAGTTTTATCACAAAAAGTGCATTTATTCATGAAAATTATATGAAAATACAGTAATTAGTGAATATTTCTCAGTGAAAAATACCACGAATGGGCGAATTTTCTGCGAATGGTGGCTAGATATGTTCCACAGAGAAACCTGCGAATGCGTGAGTCTGCGAACCATTAGAACGCGAATACGGGGGTTTTATTGTACACAGCAGCAGCAGCAGCAGTAATCAAAACCCGAGTAATTAACTCTTAAGCAAGGTCCTGAACAATCCTTAATTATCATTTTGATGAGAATATTACATAATTGAGCCATCTTTTGCTCCACACACAAATAATAAGGTACTCAAAAACGTCTCGACAATAACACTGAATAATACCTGAGCCACATAATGCTCTATACACAAATAACAAGGTATTCAAAGACAGGTAGCGTAATATAATTGTTACGGCATAACACAAAGTCAAACAGTACAGTAAATACTATCAGAGCAATAAATGTTAACATATAAAAATTTTTTAAACATTTATCAGTGTCAGTATGCCGTTTAACGGCATTGGTAAGCAGTTTATCAGCGTGTACGGTGTCATAAACGCCATCTGTTACCATAATTAATGTGATGTTCCAGTTAACGATGATTTTCAGTCAGCGCTCAGCCAGGAACAGAACCCCTGTCATTAACCTGTACTGAAACATTGTGCAGTGTGGCTGAGAACCTAAAAATATCATCAGGAGGTCAAAGAAACTGACGGTAGAATTGTCCTCAGCAGAAGAAAGTGAAAAATTAAAAGTATTATCACATCTTGGAGGAGTTAAAGTAGACTGCTCAGTACATGATTATAGGAAACACTCCAAGGGAATATTTGTGCCCCAGTTGATGACATACTCAGAAGAGAAACTTGTAGAAGAACTACAGGATTAGGATGTGATTAGAATTGAAAGGATGAAGAAGATAATCAATGGAGTCTTAGATCCACTTTCAAATTTAATTACAGTATAAACCCCCTGTATTCGCGTTCCCACGATTTGCAGACTCACTATTTGCGGATTTCTCTATGGAACATATATACTGTACGCGTTATTTGATGAAAATCTGCCCATTCACGGTATTTTTCACTGAGAAATATTCCTAATTACTGTATTTTCATCTCATTTTCATGACTAAATGCACTTCTTGTGATTAATCAGATAGTGCTCAAGTTACGATAGTTCACCTTACGATAATTCGATTTTGCCATACTGTATAAAGCAACAGTGTTATCAATCATTGACTACGGAAGTGAAGTATATGGTTCAGCGTCAGAAGCAGCACTGAAAATGTTAGATCCGATTCACAATGAAGGACTAAGAATATGTATAGGAGCATTTAGATCCTCACCAGTCTCCTCAGTACAAGTCGAATGTAGCGAACTGCCACTGTTCCTCCATAGAGAGTTCATAACAATGAAAAGTGCATTAAGAATCAAGGCAAGTGATTCACCAACAAAAAATCTATTTGAGCTAAGAGATATATTTATAAACAATCATCCACCTCCTTTCCCAATTAGAGCTAATAGATTGTTTGAATCACTGAATATAGATATACAAGTACCTCCAACAGTGAAGTTACCACCCCATTGGACTATGAATAAAATAAGGACTTGCACTCAGTTGAAATATTTATCAAAAAGTTCCTCATATACCCCAGAACACCATAGACAAAAAACCATAGATCATATAAGATTTAAAAGCATTCGCATTACGCGATTTATACAGATGGGTCTAAATCCCAACATGGAGTAGGATATGCAGCTATATCCCAGAACAAGTCATATCAGTTATCTTTGCCTAATAATGCCTCAGTCTTCACAGCAGAGTTATGTGCAATCGCAGTAGCCATCAAAATTATAAAGCAAGTAACATTCAATAATTTTGTTATTTTTAGCGACTCAAGAAGCGCTATAGAAGCCGTTCAAGGTTACTACTCAAAAAATAATATTGTACAGGAAATTAAATATGAACTCCATAAATTGTATAATGATGGAAAAAATATTGAAATATGTTGGATCCCTGCCCATATAGGGATTAAAGGAAATGAGGAAGCTGATAAAGCAGCTAAAGAAGCAGTCCGCATGGCAAGAACAAATATAAAAATCCCAATTAGTGATTACATAACAGATATAAAAACAATCATTATAAATAAATGGCAAAACATATGGAACGAGGAACCTATAAATAATAAGTTGAAACAGATAAAATCCAGCATTGGAAAATGGAGCTCATCATGTCAGAGAAAGAGACAAACACAAGTAATTCTGACGCGTCTGCGAATAGGCCATACTCGTTTGACACATGGACACTTGATGAACAGTCCATGTGGCCCTCCTCCCGAATGCCCAGAATGCAAAGTGTTGATAACAGTCAAACATGTGTTGTGCGACTGTCCAAAATATAATCAACAGCGAGTATCAAACTTTGGAAAAAAATCAATGGGGGAAATTTTATCAGAATCTTATACATTTTCAGTCATCCCAATTTTATCTTTCATTAAGAAGTGTAACTTGATAGACAAAATATAAATCCAAGTAAATAATGAAATTACAGAAGCCTGTAGGGCGTTTAAAAAAAAAAAATTGTAATTCTGAATTTTAATTTTAGATTTTTATGAAATTTTATTTTATTCTTTTTAATCTTTAATTTTTTTTTTTTATGCATGGAAACGAGCAAATGTATTTATTGTATACATGCGTTTCAGAGTAAAGCATATGTGTTATATAGTTTTTTTTTCTTTTAAACTTCATTTTCATTTATTCATCATCATGCAAATGACCTGTTTGGTCCCAGTTCTAGGCCTATGGCCTAGACCTGGCATTTCATCCTAATCCTTCGGGCCAGCCCTATAAGAGCTGATTAGTCAGCTCAGTGGTCTGGTTAAACTATTTTAATAATAATAATGCAATGGGGTAAGCAATTAATACTGATAAGACAATATTTAATATTTTTAAATTTTGCGCGGGCGCAGGCAACAGCATACAATCAGGCAGCGAGAGAGACCAAATTACAACAGACCAGCTTCTTTTCCTCCAACTCTTTATCCCATCTTCTAGTTAAAAAAGTAACAGAATGATAAAAATATTGTTAGTAACGTTACACTCTTGCATAAATGCATACAGCCATAAACAACCGACAGAGAAGCTGCTGTTTTATTTATCACCGAATCGGATAACAACAGCCTTTTTGCTTGTATTTCAACCATTGTACGGTAATACAGTACAGTACAGTACACAATTACTGTAGGTTATAGTACAAGTGACATTAAGTAGAATAGGACTGATATATTTTTACTTTATACCCTTATTTGGTATGGATCAAAGATCGGCAAGGAAATATACTGCTAAATTTATGCTGCAAGTTGTAGCTGAAGCTGAGAAAACAATGTTCAAGCTGCTATTGACTATAAATTATCATGCATTGGCAACGTGGATGAAACTCGACCTTAATTAAAATTGGAGAGAAAGTATTTTAATCAAAACTACTGGGCATGAAAGAATACATTGCTGCTATTTGTACGGCAGTAAACGATAAATACATAAAGCTCATATTACAATGAAATGAAGTGAAAAAAGCGAACGGAATCTTAATTTTTTTTACACAAAACAAACACCCCCAAACAGCCAACGTCATCTATTAACGAAAAAAACAGCTAAATTAATTTCACAACGAGACGTATGTAAGTTATATTTAGACTTAAAAACACTTCGTACAGTATAACAAACAATAACCTTGCCCCATATAAATAAAGTATCTAGAGATTCATTTAAACTAACTAGAAGCAAGAAAAGTGCTCTGAATCGAGTTAAATGTGGCAAAATAAACACTGCGTAAACATTTCCAAACAAAAACATTGATCGTTATGATCTCAATTTATAATACAAAAGCATTATAAGAATATCTACAATATTATTGGATACAGTGAATGAAGGCATGACATTTTAAAAGAAAAGATGCATATTCGTTATGTTGATGTTTTTATAATACGATATGTGAATACAGTATAGAGTACAGTATAATGTATGCTAAGCTAATTCTTGTTTGTTATTCAGTTTCTCTGTGTATTGAATTATCATAAGTCACTCTACATGAACCTCCAGAATTAGCTGATATTAATAATCACTATACCATGTATGTTTGGAGTATACTTTATAGTGTAGGGTAGGCTACCATACATGTATACATGGTACAGAATACCCTACTGTAGGCTAGGCTATATTCGAGATATGTTTTTCCCAACAAACAATGGGTTTTTTGGAACCTAATCCCATCGTAAGTAGGATAATACCTGTATAAGCATTTTTAGTGTTTTTTATTTATTTATTTATTTTTTTTTTCTTGTATGTGGTTGAACTATCAAAATTGGCAGTTCTGAGTGTTTTTAGAGGGGTTGTAAGTATTCGCGGGGGGGTGGTACTCATTCCCCGTGAATACGGGGGGTTTACTGTATTACTTTCAGTTCCGCTCATTTATCTAAAGTAATCAAAGCAGCATGGTTCCATTTTAAGGTTAAGCAATATATCCCAAGACCGAGGAGATGTTTTTATTGTCAAGAACATGGTCATATGTTAGGGACTTGTAGGCAGAAGCTACAAGGAATAGTCTTTTTGAGTATTGCTGCTAACCAAAGAGGAAATAAAAATGCTACCAGAGGAAGAATGGAGGCTGCACTAGTAATTGTGGCGCACCTGCCTCTTCGGAGGCCGCACCAGTGATTCATGGCACTCCTGCCTCTTCGGAGGCCGCACCAGTGATTCGTGGCACTCCTGTCTCTTCGGAGGCCGCACCAGTGATTCGTGGCACTCCTGCCTCTTCGGAGGCCGCACCAGTGATTTGTGGCACTCCTGCCTCTTTGGGGGCTGTGCCAGATATGCCTATCACTCCCACCTCTCTGGAGGCTGCACCAGTTATACCTGGTGTGTTGGCCACTTAGGAGGCTGTATTATCTGTATCTGGTCTTGTCTCCCTGGAGCGTGCACCAGCTGTGGCTGGTGCTCCTGACACATCAGAGGTGGCACAAATTGTGTGTAACACTTCCACCATTCCTCAGACAGTGCTAGCCTTGGCTGGTGCTCCAGAGCTTGATATTCCTTCAACAAAGATGACATCGCAGGTGCCCGACACCCATAATACTCCTCCATGGAAACAGCACCGTCATCAACCTTGAAACGGAAGCCAGCTGTAAACAGTGTCTCCTTCCAGAAAAAACCAGGAGCAAGTAAAGTAAAATCACTGAAGAGGGCTCCAGTGTAATGGCATCAAAATCTAAGTAAAATTCATTCATTTTCTCGAGTGGAACTGTCAGGGATTATGATTCAAATGGGAAGAATTAAGGTTGCTCATATCAGAAGTGTCTCCTGTATGTTTACTTTGCAGGAGACTATGATTGGTAATAATATGTGTCCGAGCCACAACAGTTTATAGCCTATCATTCCCATTATAACGTAAATATAGGAAGCCATGAGGGTGTAGTTTTATATACAGTCGACCTCCAACTATTCGTGGTTCAGGATTCGCAGATTCACCTCTTCTTGAATTTTTCTGTGGAACATAACCCCAGGTAATTTGTGGAAAATTCGCCTCTTCGCGGATTTTTTCGTAGAGCATATATCAAAAATATTTGCTAGTTATTTTCATTTTTATTTTTGTGACTATATTTTTTATGATAAAAGAAAACTATTTATGTACTAATTTTCAAATATTTTTTTTTTTTCTTAAAAGTGTTTGCCAAAAGATGTACCAATGTTACCCCTATCTGCATTAAGAGAAAATGGTAAGGCTTGAGTACTGTATGAAAGAAAATGTGCATGCCTGAATCTAGAGGTAACTATATTAGTTTTTGCCCTGATAAGTAACAGTTATAGAAGTGTTCACGTGGAGCTATAACCATATATTTTCAAGGTTTAGTGTTCATGTGGATCTATAACCATATATTTTTAAGGTTTATGTTGTAAGATGACTGTGAAATTATATTAAAGTGTTTTAGAATGATAGTTTAAGTTATATTTGGTTTTTAAACTATTAAAATAGGCAGTTATAAGCACTTTTAGAGGGGAGACTAAGGTATATTTGGTGTTTGAACATTACAATAGGCAGTTACAAGCATTTTTAGAGGGGTCTGAAGTCTTCACGAATTTCAGCTATTCACTGGCGGTTGTGTCCCTAACCCCTGCGATACCGGTGATCTACTGTATTCACAGTATAATAATGACACCCCACAAAATCCTATTAATATCCAGTCTACACTGTAAGTGATAAGTGTGCAGATCCATTTGCTAAGAAAATATGCATTATGCTCTCTATCTACTACTGAGTGAAGTCTTCCCCACTAATGAATTTAAAACCCTCATTCAACAGCTACCACATCCCTTTGTTACTCTGGGAGATATGAATAATAGAAACCCTCTTTTGGATGGTATTACTGGTCTAAGAAGAAATTGTCTGTGTTCCGTAATAGAAAGTGAAAATGTGGGAATCCTGAACACAGGAGTCTACACATTTTCAATGTTCAAACAGGCATATTGTCAGCAATTGACTAATCTATATGCAGTGATGACTGCCTTATTGATTTCAATGGGAGAAAGATAAATGATAGTTTTATATAATTAACTTACCAAGTAATTACATAGCTATGGTTCCCTAACCTACGGCAGCTTAGAAACTCAAAATTCGCGCTGTGGCGCTGTTATCGTAAGTGTGTAGGTGATAATGTCCCTCCACCATCCAGGACTCGAGGAAACAAACCAGTGGAAAGCTCAATTCGTTTTCTGCCGGCTTCCGGTTAACATCGGAAGTTATCACGCAGCTGCTGCTTCACCTTTCGGCTTGGTTTTGCATGAATTTTGGTGAAGTACCCAGAATTTGTTGCCTTGTGGCTTGCTGCCATTGTTTTGAATTGTTGTTTGAGTTAACTTTAGGTTATTTAGTTAACGATGTCGGATTCCAGTTCATCTAGTATTCGCTTTTGTTCCGAGGGTTGTAGGACTAGGCTAACTAAGCTTTCATACGATTCTCATACAAGATGCACTAAATGTAGTAAGGATAATACTTGCACAGAGTGTCACGATTGGGAGGATAAGAAATGGAAAACATTGAAATCTCATCTAGACAAATTAGAAAGGGACAAGAAGAGGAAAGCAGCCATTAGGGCTGAAAGCAGGCCTAGTGCAGAGTCCATTCCTTTGGATAATGTAGGGAATGACGGAACTATCTCTCCTCCAATTCCTCCTACCCTAACTCCTCCTACTTTACCATCTGCTCCTGCTCCAGGTTTCCATGATTCCACTCCTAGTGCCATTGCCAGCCTCGAATCTAGGTTTGATCAGAAATTTACTGTATTATCTAGTACCATTATGGAAATGGGGTCAGCTATTAAATCTCTAATGGAAAAAAAATGTAAGTGTTGACAGTGCATTTAATATCAAAATAGGGCACAATAAACAAATCACAATCATCAACACATACATCCCTCCAGAATATTCACCGGGTTTACCAGCAAACTTCACAATTAGACTGCAGGCGTTGAATACCCTCCCAGATATACTTCTGGGAGGAGATTTCAATGCCAAACACACAGACTGGTACGTACGCCCACCAAGTCATCACACAGAGAGGCACAGACATCTCAACACAATTAGACCAGCTATACATACTAAACAACATAGATATGCACACACACATACCACACCAAGCCAACTTTAGTCTCACTTCCCCAGACATAACATTTTGCTCACCCAACATAGCACCATCAATCACATGGAAAACACAAACAGACCTATCATCAGACCACCTTCCTATTTTAATAACACTCCGAACCACACATGACACTTTCTCACATACAAGACACACCATCCCTAACTACAAGCGCGCTGCCTGGGATGAGTACTTGGAAACCACTGAGGCTCATTTCCGGGAGCTAAACCACACACACATAACATCATCACAGACACTAAACAATACAACAATACAATTCAACGACATAATAAACAATGCAGACAAAAGAAACGTTCCTAAAGGCAACAGAAAACACTACAACCCAAACTTCACGCCTGACATAAACAGACTCATAACAGAACAAAACAATTTAAGAAATACACCAACCCCACACACACAAATCACAACAAATCGCATACATGATTTAAACACAGAAATAAACACCAAATTAACTCAAAAACAGACAGAGAACTGGCAAACTTTTCAAGGTACACTAGACTACAGAACCAACCCATCCAAACTACACAGAACTATCAACAGTCTCATCAATTCAAACAGTGGGAACACTCAGAGTCACGCCTCAATCACCACATCTGACAAGATCCCTTCATGCAAACAACACTACAGAACCAACCCATCCAAACGACACAGAACTATCAACAGTCTCATCAATTCAAACAGTGGGAACACTCAAAGTCACGCCTCAATCACCACATCTGACAAGATCCCTTCACGCAAACAACAAGCCAACATCTTAATAAACCACTACGCAAATACAAAGAAGACAGACACATCTACAGACGCAAACAACAGTTCCCATTAGATTACAAGGTAATACTAGCCACAACAGAAGACACTGCTAGAATCATTAAACAACTTAAAAACTCTGCAGCCATGGGCATCAATAACATTTCAAACATTCACTTAAAACATCTAGGTCCCCATGGCACACAAACACTGACAAACATAGCCAACTATTCATACGCACACTGCATTATACCACACGTTTGGAAACTGGGGAAAATAATAGCACTTCTAAAACCAAACAAAACACCTACACAAGCAGCTTCATACAGACCCATAACTTTACTCTGCACACCATCAAAAGTAGTAGAACGCCTCATCTTACGCAAAACCACACCACACATACCACTGTCACCCACTCAACATGGCTACAGACCACACCACTCCACAACAACACTACTCACCAACCTCACACAAAAAATACAAGATGGCATTAACTCCAGACACCCACCACAAAGAACACTGCTAATCACAATAGACATAAGTAAAGCCTTTGACGCCATCTCTAGACCACTTCTCATCAACAAAGTTTACAACACCACACTACACAACAACACCAAACGCTGGCTCGCCAATTACTTAACAGACAGACAAGCATTTGTACACTACAATGGCGAGTCATCCAAAATCAGAAACTTCCCGAACGGCGTCCCACAAGGCTCCGTCCTAAGTCCAACACTTTTAACCTATTCATGCATGACATACCAACACCACCTAACAACATATACATCTCCTCATATGCAGACGATCTAACAATCATATCAATACATGCAGACAAAACGTATGCTCCACACAAGTACAGACTTACATAACACAACTTGAAAACTGGCTCACACAAAGCAGATTACAGGTAGCACCAACAAAATCCACAAGTACACTACTCACTAGTCACAACAAAGAACATCAGTACAGACCCACAGCAACGCTGAACAACACCACAATTCCACACACACATGAAACAAAAATCCTAGGAGTCACATACAACACTTCAATGTCATTTGCTCCACATGTCAGTAACATCATCAAGAAATGCAGACCTAGACTAAATGCACTAAGATCACTAACAGGCACAACATTTGGACAACAAAAAGAAACGCTCATCACAGTATACAAACAATACATCCGCTCCATAATAAACTATGCCAGCCCAGCCTGGCACCCTGCCATATCCAACACACAACTAAACAAACTACAAATAATACAAAACACAGCTCTTAGAATCATCCTTGGCAGTACACAATCCACACCAATAGAACACTTACACGCCGAAACCAAGATTCTCACCATCAGGCAACACTTAGACATGAGAGGCACACAATTCTTGGCATCAGTCATAAACAACACAAACAACCCATGATATTACCTTCACGACCACCCTCCAACACACAGGCAAATAGTGAATACACCACACAGACACTATACAAATATCTTGAATTCTATACCACCACCCACAAACATCACACAAAACAAAAAGCACATCCATACTCACCTCCACCAGACAAGCACTTAATAACCTTCCCGACAACAAAATACCGGCACCCCCACCCAACATAAGCAGCACAGAAACACAGCTCTCAAGATTGGAGAGAGTACACCTGACTCGACCGCTGTGGTCATCACCAATCACTAAACACCTACAAACACCGCATAGACAACACCCAAACAGACATATGTCCACTCTGCCAAGTTAGTCCCCACACAATTACACATCTCTTAGTAGATTGCCCTAACTTGGCAGCCCTTAGACAACAACACAACATCCACACTACCACACAGTTATGGTCAGATCCAGTAAGCGTGGTGTCCTTCTTGCGCGGTGCAGGCTTCCTGGCATAACAGAGTCTGGGGAACCACAACAACAACAACAACCTACTTCTCCAGCTTCTACCTACCTCATGAAAAAGCATCCATCAGAAAGTACCAGACTACCCAAGCTTGTTCTTTCCTCCTCCTTGAAGAAAGCTCTCAAAGAAGTTCATGCCTGGCTGACGGCTAAGAGAGAACAGGGCAAAGCGACTTTCGCCTTTCCGCCCAGCAAATTGTTGAAGATGAGATACTCTTTATTATGCCACCGGGGAAGCTCCTTCCTTGGGAGTTTCTGCCTCCTCCCAAGGGAACTTCTCTGGTCTGGTGGATTCATCCCGTAGAAAGGCTTTATTGTCAGCCAAGATAATGTTTTCATCAGCCGAACTAATCACCTTATCAAGAATATTTTTAAGGTGTTTGAGATCTTTAGTTTCCTTGATTGGGCCATCGGAGCTCTAGGGAGTAAGATAGAAGACTGCCCGGGTTTAGCTGAAGATCTTGCCTCTGATTGGCTTGGAGTTATTTCATGCTCAGACAGAGCAATTAGAGATGGCTCTTTGGAACTCGCCTCACTGTTTTCTATGGGTGTCCTTAAGAAGAGGGAGGTATGGTGTTCATTCACCTCGAAAGGAGTCTCACCGACGCAGAAGTCAGCTTTACTCTTCGCTGCCTTAGACAAGTCACACCTCTTTCCTCAAAATATAGTGAAGGATATTCTTTTAGAGCTACAGAGCAAGTCCACCTCTGACTTGTTGAGTCAGTCCACTAGATGTCCTAAGGAGCCTGTGCCTTCCTCATCTAGATCATTCTCCCTTCTTCAGCCTCAACCCTTTCGTGGAGGGAGAACTATGACCCAGCCTCGACCTAGATCAAACTTCCGACCTCCTGCGAAGTCCATCAAGAGGTCTTCCTTCAAATCCAACCCCAAGAAGTAAGAAGTTAGTCCTCCGTGCCCAGGTAGGAGCCAGACTTCTACTTTTCTGGAAGGAATGTGAGAACAGAGGAGCAGACCCCTGGGTGATCAAGGTTCTCAAAGAGGGCTACTCCATTCCTTTCGTGAAGACTCCTCCCTTAACTACATCTCCTATCGCCTTGACAGCGTACTCAAAAGGTTCCACGAAGTTTTTGGCCCTCTGTCAAGAAGTTGAACTCCTTCTTTCCAAAGGAGTGGTAGAAGAAGTCCTGGAGCCCCACTCAGAAGGTTTCTACAATTGCCTTTTTGTGGTTCCGAAGGCCTCGTGGGGGCTAGAGGTCCGTTCTAGATGTAAGCGCTCTGAATCTCTTCGTACTGAAGACGAGGTTTCACATGGAGACCGTTCGCTCTGTCATGTCCTCAGTACAACAGGGGGACTGGATGGTCACCCTGGATATGCAGGATGCATACTTTCACGTTCCTGTTCATCCAGACTCTCAGAAATTTCTACGCTTCGTTTTTCAGAACAGGATACTTCAATTCTGGGCCCTATGCTTTGGTTTATCGACGGCTCCTCAAGTTTTCACCTGAATCCTTGCTCCTCTGGGGAATTGGCTTCACCTTCTGGGAATCAACATCAACTTATATCCAGACGATTGGCTTCTCTGCTCGTCGTCAAAGGAAAAGTGCGCGGAGGACTTGAAAAGAACTCTTTGCCAGACATCCTCATAAACAAAAAGAAATCCCTTCTGATTCCATCTCAGGAGATTCCCTAGGGACGATACTGAACTCTCAGACTTTTCGGGCTTTTCTGTCGCCCAAAAGAGTCGCGAACTGCCTTCAGACTGTCAGTCAGTTCCTTGCTCTTCCTTCCTGCTCGGCAGTGCAGTGGATGAATCTTCTGGGGACCCTTGCTTCAGTAGAGCAGTTTGTAAATCTAGGCAAACTGCACACGAGACCACTTCAGTTTTTCCTCAAAGCGAATTGGTGTAGGAAAACCCAACCAGACTCTTTCATCTTCCAGATTACGTCGGAAATCTAAGAGGATCTCCAGTGGTGGTTGTGCGGAAAAAGACTTCGGGGAGGGAAGTCTCTTCTCCCAGTACATCCAGACCTTCAATTTTATTCAGATGCCTCCGACCTAGGCTGGGGCGCGCTTCTGGAAGGTCGGAAAGTGTCCGTAACTTGGACTACAGAACAAAAGAATGCTCACATCAACATAAAGGAACTGCGAGCGATTCACTTGGGCCTTCTATACTTCTCAGATCTGGTCCACGGCAAGAAGGTTGTAGTACACGTGGACAACACCACAGCTCTTGCATATATTCGCAGACAGGGGGCACTCATTCCTTTTCCTTGTACGAGACAGCGAAGGATCTCCTTCTGTGGGCGGAAGAGAACAGTCTCTCTTGTCACCTGGTTCATTCAAGGGAGGATGAACGTGATTGCGGGCGAATTAAGCCGCCTCAAACAGGTCCTTCCGACCGAATGGACCTTAAATCCAGTAGTCTGCAACAACCTTTGGAAACTGTGGGGCAAACCCACAGTGGATCTTTTTGCGACGTCGAGAAACCACCGTCTGCCCCTCTTTTGCTCTCGGGTCCAGGATCCTCTAGCATGGAGCACAGATGCAATGCTTTTGGATTGGACAAGCTTAGATGTGTACGCCTTCCCTCCCTTCGGAATGATCAGGGAAGTAATCAACAAGCTGTCAACGCATCAGAACACCTCCATGACCTTTGTAGCCCCATTTTGGCTGTACAAGGAGTGGTTTTCAGACTTTATTTGCCTTCTGGTAGACTACCCAAGACTACTTCCACAAAAACGGTCTCTGCTCAGACAACCGCACTTTCTCAGATTCCACCAAAGATTATCCGCTCTGGCTCTGACAGGCTTCAGACTGTCAAGTGCCTTGTCAGAGCAAAAGGTTTTTCAAGACAAGCTGCAGAGGCAATTGCGAAATGCAGACGAGCTTCTTCTACAAAGCTCTACCAATCAAAATGGACAGTCTTCAGAAGGTGGTGCAGCCACCACAATGTCTCTTCTTCTGAAACATTTATAAGCCAAATAGCTGATTTTTTTTATTTTTCTAAAGTCCATCAAGAACCTATCGACCTCTACCATCAAAGGGTATAAGTCGATGCTCAGCTCAGTTTTTAAGCACAGAGGAATGGACCTATCTTCTAATCAAGATATCACCGACCTGATCAAATCCTTCAGTATGTCCAAAAAAGATAGTTCTACCAACGTCTCTTGGAACTTAGACGTTGTACTGAAGTGGCTCTCAGGTCCTCAATTCGAACCTCTTCGTTCCATTTCCCTCAGGAATCTCACGAAAAAGACTCTTTTTAACGGCTCTCACTACTGCCAAACGTGTTAGCGAATTACAAGCAATAGACAAAAGAGTAGGCTGTGCACAAGGAGATGCAGTCTGCTCCTTTTCTCTGGGTTTCCTAGCAAAGAACAAGGACCCTTCTAAACCCTGGCCTAGGTCCTTCGTCATCAAGAACCTTATGGATATATTAGGAACTGAGGAAGAAGAAAGACTCCTTTGCCCAGTGAGGTCCCTCAGGTACTATCTTCAGAGGACGGAGAAGATTGGAGGACCTTCGAGCAACCTCTGGTGCTCTGTTAAAAACCCAGTTCGCCCGCTCTCCAAAAATGCCATATCCTTTTTTCTGAGAGAATTAATATTAGAAGCCCACTCTCAGATCCAGGAAGAAGCTTTTCCTCTACTTAAGGTTTAAGCTCACGAAATTAGGGCAGTAGCAACTTCCCTCGCCTTTAAACACAACTTGTCTTTTTCTTCAATCCTTCAGTCGCGTGCTGGAGATGCAAGTCCATATTTGCCTCTCACTACCTCAAGGACATAGAAACTGTTTTTGAAAATTGTAGCACTTTAGGACCTTTATCCGTGGCTGGCATGGTGCTGGGAGAGGAAGCATGAGGAATCTATCTGTTCCTTTGCTATTCACTCGCCTTGACTTGAGGTTTGGAGTCGTTGGTAAGCCTGGGGGTACATTGTACCTGGAGTACCCACCAGTTTGTACTTTATCTTTGATAACTGTTGGGTGTTATGGTTTTATTCTGTGGTGTAGGTGACAGTGTTTTCATTTTGTATTCTGGTCTTCGCCCAGGGCAAGGACATCTTTTAAAACTGTCAGCATATGGTGTACTTCCTCCGCTGCAAAGTTTCCCACTAACGTAGTGGTGACCCTTGGCTATACTGCCACGTCCACTACAAGTTGAGAGAAGCGCCGACCAGAGGCAGTACCTTCCTGCAGCAGCTCTCTCAACAGGTAAGGAAACAACGAACATTTATTCAATGTTAGCGACCTTTCTGGTTCAAATTCATTACTTTCTTAATGTTTTGGAGTAGAATATGTCCATGCTCTTTCCCACCTCCTTTCAATGTGGAATCAGCTATGTAATTACTTGGTAAGTTACTTATATAAAAATGACATTTTTATGATAAAGTTTTATATATACTTACCAAGTAATTACATGATCGGAGCCCGCCCTCCCCCCTTTGCATGGACATAAGAACATAAAACGAATTGAGCTTTCCACTGGTTTGTTTCCTCGAGTCCCGGATGGTGGCGGGATGTTATCACCTACACACGATAACAGCGCCACCGCGCGAATTTTGAATTTCTAAGCTGCCGTAGGTTAGGGAACCATAGCTATGTAATTACTTGGTAAGTATATATAAAACTTTATTTTATCATAAAAATGTCATATTTACTCATTTTCCGTTACAAACAGGCTTATTATTGCATCATCATACGAGGTAGTGATACTTTCTTTGATTTTTACACATTCATATTTGTATTTCACAGTGTTAAAAGTCAGCTGGAATTAATGGCAGTAAATGTTGTGACAGCTACGGTAGGTTGACCAAATCTGTTTAAATCCGCAAGAGCGTTCTCTGTGATGTGGGGAACAGTGTGAGAACTTCAACGGGAAGACACAAGTAACTGGATATTTCTTGACGTTGCCGTAGTTTCTCTCTCTCTCTCTCTCTCTCTCTCTCTCTCTCTCTCTCTCTCTCTCTCTCTCTCTCTCTCTCTCTCTCTCTCTCTCTCTCTCCATTGCTAAAACATACCATGCAGATACAGTATCAATCTCTAAAAGAAAAAAATAATGAAATGAGTAGCTGTACATAATGGCATAGTCTCTCTCTCTCTCTCTCTCTCTCTCTCTCTCTCTCTCTCTCTCTCTCTCTCTCTCTCTCTAACATTACATTCGTTCCTTTATTGTTCCCCACATTTTTCGTTGGACATTGCTCAAATTTAACTCTTAATTTCATTATGGAAGATCGGGTTTCGGATTGTGCAAGCATTCCGTTCGTTGTGGTGTCATAAATTCATTTGTGTGAGGTTACTTGGTAGGTTATGTTGGAAAATGTTTTATTTTGCTCAGAACTGTCGCTGCAAATTACAACTTGAACGAATACTGTAAAGCTTACTACTGCATTAAAATATCAGTGATTTCAGAATCATAGAATATGATTGAAAGTTATAGGAGGTCAAGCAAAAACAAACACAATGAGACTGAAGCTCCTCCCCTTTCTAAAGTTGGCAGATGTCGCATTATTGAGCAATATCTGTCCGAAGATTTAAAAAAACTGTATCCTAACTTTGCTGAGTGTACACTCAGCAAGGAAAGTGAGGATACAGTTTTCTAACAGAAAACACATAATCTCGGTAAATTTACTCTAGAATATGATAATGCAGTGCAAATTATATCATATATGTTAAATCTGCAAAACAAAAACGTTCAGATACTTAAAAACACCATGCATGTCCGAAGTAATCAGAATCTCTTAGATGACTTCGTTCATAGAGATCTAAAAGATAGTGTGTGGATATCTCGGTGTAGTACTGTTTATCAGAACGGCAATGTTTACTCATTTTCCATTATGAACAGGCTTATTATTGCATCATCATATGAGGTAATGATAATTTCTTTAATTTTTACATGTTCATATTTGTATTTCACGGTGTTAAAAGTCAGCTGGAATTAATGGCAGTAAATGTTGTGACAGCTAGGGTGGGTTGACCAGATCAAGAGCGTTCTCTATGATGTGAGGAGCAGCGCGAGAACTTCAGCGGGAAAACACCAGTAACGATGTTTCTTGATGATGCCATAGTCTCTCTCTCTCTCTCTCTCTCTCTCTCTCTCTCTCCATTGCTAAAACATACTATACAAATATAGTATTGCTCAATCTCTAAAAGAGAAAACAATAATGAAATGAGTACCTGTATATATAGGCGTAGGCTTACACAACACTCTCTCTCTCTCTCTCTCTCTCTCTCTCTCTCTCTCTCTCATCATAACATTGCATTCGTTCCTTTATTGTTCCCCATGTTTTTTGTTGGACATTGCTCAAATTTAACTTGTGATTTCATTATGGAAGATCGCGTCTCCGTTTGTGCAAGCATTTCCGTTCATTGTGGTGTCAAATTCATTTGTATAAGGTTAGTTGGTAGGTTATGTCGAAAAATGTTTATTTTGCTCAGAACTGTTGCTTCAAATTACAACTTGAAGGAATACTGTAAAGCTTACTACTGCATTTAAGTATCAGTGATTTCAGAATCGTAGAATATGATTGAAAGTTAGAGGTGGCCAAGCAAAAAACAAACACAATAAGACTGAAGCTTAGGGTTGCCAACCATCCTTTATTTCAAAGGACAGCCCTTTAATTTAGGTATTCAGTCCTTGCCCTTTTTTGCATTTAGAAAGGATGCCAAATGTCCTTTATTTCTGTCATATTACCACTGTAGACAAAATTGATGACAACGTGATGTGCAGAATTGTGCACAAACTTGACAATGGTAGTGGTAGTCGTTGTCATTATGTCTAACGTGGAGGTTAATTCATCTCATTTTTCTTTCATAAAATTGTCAGCTCCTTGCAAGCAATGTATTTTGTGAAATTAAAGCACATTATATCTTAAAAATATAAGTAAGGGGAAGAAAACATTCAAAATTTAGAAAAGAATGGCTTACTGAAAAAGCTTTTAGTATGTGGATATGTGAAGTACCAGCTATACTGGGTGATAATTCAAAAGCACACTGCAAATATTACAAGTGTGCTATTGCAGCAAAATATTGTCAGCTGGTAGGCTGAAGCATGCAGAGACAAGAAAATATTAATGCAGTCCCGTACCAGACAGTGTGTACTGTACCAGGTCCAGGAATAATACAGATGCACCTGTAAATAGGCCTATTGCAAGTATGCTAGTGCAGCAAAATGTTGGCAGCTGGTATAACATACAGAGATGAGAAAATATTAATGCAGTCCCGTAATAGACGGTGTCTTTTACTAACTTGTTAGTTAAGAAATGTGACACCACTGCAGAGTTGGAAGCAATATTCCGTTATAGTTATATTTTTATATGTATTTTGTATCTTATGGCATTATATATTTATTATGATATAATTTTATATTAATTTATTTTTTATCTATTTTTTACTTAGCTCTTTTCTTAGGAGTTTTTTTTAGGTTATTTATTTTTTTTTGCTCAGTTTTTGAGGGGAATTTTGTTCCTTTTTATAATTGTCATTTGACAACACTGGTTGTGAACTTCAGACTTGTTCAGTTACTGTGCTCTTAGTATCTGTAAAGGAAGGTTACATGACGGTTATTTTACTGTAGCTGTATATTGATACCTATTAGGTTGCTGGTGATACAACAATAAGTATGGTTAGCTACTTGGTTAAGAATATGGTTACGATGGTGTTACTTATACATGTATCATTTTCAGGCAATTAATAACAAATTATTACAAGTATATATACGATTGAAAATCGTATTACTTAGCTGACTAGCTTAGTTCATTAAATGTTGACTTTGAAAATATATATCAAAAAGCA
The DNA here is from genome assembly GCF_040412425.1 of Macrobrachium rosenbergii. Lineage (NCBI taxonomy): Eukaryota > Metazoa > Arthropoda > Malacostraca > Decapoda > Palaemonidae > Macrobrachium > Macrobrachium rosenbergii. The sequence goes on along the minus strand of NC_089752.1, from coordinate 81,557,063 downwards.
ATTAATGTTTAATGGTTTTCTGTTGCCAGATCATGGAACACCCAGTGAAGAAAAAAAAGCCCATGTGCTCATTTAACAAGGACTGGAAAAAGGAATATGAATGGTTGGTAGAAACTAGTAATCCACAAGAGGCAAAGTGTGACATTTGTCAAAGTGATTTTAAAATTAGATACATGGGTGCTTTAGCAGTAACTCAACATGCAAATTCGGATAACCACAAAACGAGAATTAAAACTTGAGCTTGCAGTTCTCTAATTGATAATTTTGAGTGAAAACTAATTCAGAAGAAGAAGGTATTGTAGTTGCTTCGGAAATAGCTCAAATATATCATGCAGTTAAACACAATCATTCATACAACTCGCTGGATTGTGTCCTGAAATTAAATTCAAAACTTAACCAGGATTCAAAGTTGCAGCAAAAAAGTATCTTGTGGTCGAACCAAATCCGAGGCAATTGTTACAAATGTGCTAGGTAAAAAGGCATTAGGAGTGGTTATGGATGATTTGAAACAACATGATCCTCCTCTATTTTTTGCACTTCAAACTGATGCTTCAAATATAAAAAAACAGGAAAATGTTCCCTGCATGTGTTCAGTATTTCAGCATGGAACATGGCACGGGAAATTATATTATTGATTTTATCGAGAATGCAGATGGAATGTTCAATTGTTTGAAAAATACAATGGATAATTTCCAACTTGATTGGAAGAGATTCTTGTTTTAGTGCAGAAACGCAAATTGCAATTTTGGAGTAAACCATTCTTTATATACAAACATTCGCACATTGAATGATGGTATTGTTAAGGCTAACTGCAGTGCGCACATATTACACAATTCAGCAAGATTTGCTTTTGGGAAACTTGAATGTGGACATTGAAAATATTGTCCTGAAAATTTATGGCCATTTGTCAATGTCAGCAAAAAGACGCGAAACTCTTAAAGAGTTTTATTTGTTTGTAGATACAGAATTTAATGAAATTCTTCGACATGTACCCAGTAGGTGGCTGCTATCCCTGCAGCCATGCATTGAAAGACTTTTACTTTCTTGGAAAGCTTTAAGTTTTTATTTCTTGAACAGACCGACTGATTGCTCTAAACAATTACTTCAACTTCTTAGAATAGATAATGATTCCACAGAAATTTCTCAGCTTATTGAAATTTATTTGCTGTTCTCGCAGCATGTTATGGAGATATTTAAATCAGCCGTTCAAGAACTGAAGAAGAACGAAACTTCAGCAGCAGATGTTTTCATTATTTTAGCCGATTTCTAAATAAGTTAAAATCCCGATATGATGAAAAATTCTTTAGGTATCAAGTTCACCAACTTCTTAAAAATGTAGATATTACTGAAGCTCAAGAGGCAACTGAAGACTTTAGATTATTTCTTAGGTCATCAATAACATATTTGGAAAAAAGAATCGACTGATGAAAATTCAACATTTGGAAAGTTATCAAATCTGAGTTTTATTAAGACATTCCTTCCCAAAATATCAGAAATTGTAGATTTGAAGTTGAAAGTCAGGTTTAATTTGGACATGGATAACTTCTTTGGTGAAGTTTTATTAATTCAAGAAAGTTTCAGCAAGATTCAAAGTTCTGTCCTGTTTGCAGAATGCAAAACAACAAGCAGCAAATGTTACGTGATTTTAAAAAGTGCTAATCATGGGTGTGTCAATATATTTAAAATAGTTTCATTTGTGCTTATAATCCCCGGAACATCAGCATACTGTGAACACATTTTTAGTGTAATGTCATTATGGCTACATTTCTAATTATTGTCCTTTATTGAAATTTGTCAGAGTTGGCAACCCTACTGAAGCTCCTCCCCTTTCTAAAGTTGGCAGATGTTGCATTATTGGGCAATATATGTCCAAAGATTTAAAAAAAACTATATCCTAACTTTCCTTGTCGAGCGTACATCAACGAAGAGGCTATTTTATGGGAAAGTAATCAGTGTTTTCATTTATCTAGCTTTTGTGTATCATATTAAAATGGTGATACCTGAATGGAACCAAAATAAGAAGTCGAACGAAACAATAAAGAGGTGAAATGATTTGAACAGAAATTTGTTACAATGCTGCCAGACACACACTACAACTAAACTACAGTATTACACCAAGCAGATGGAGAACCCATACCCTAAAATCATGATCCGAACATTTCATTTGAATCTAAAAGGATTTTACAAAACCTTTTAAATAAAAGAAGAAAATTAACAAATTGTTTGACCAAATCTATGCAATCAGATTATTGGAGACCAGATGGAGGCTAATTATCCATCAGGGAATTTGCGTGACAGGGGCAGGTCTTTTCACGCTGATGTTTCATATCATTATGCAGATAAAAAAAAAAACGAGTGCTGAGGGAGATAGTTTTATTTATTCATTTATGTTGCCGTAAGTGCTCTCTTTTGTTGAAACCCACCAGACTTCGGGCAGATTAAGTATGCCTTAGTTTTACTCGGGCAGATGAACACAGATCAAAGATTACCCACCGTAGGCTGATTAGGTCACTGTGCTACGGACTACCTGATCTAGTGATATACATATAATCCCTAAATAGCAATATTGATTACCTGTAAGTTTATCTGTAGGCACTAGGAACTCTACCGAAGTTCAGTGTCAGCAACAATATAACAGTTGTATAAATGAACAGCGCCAGACCTAAACCCATAGAAAAAGTAGGTCTATGCTGTGCTTTCCTGGCGCAGAATATTTAATATTCAGAACCGTATTCTAAAACTCAATTCAGCGAAACTAATTAGAAAGGATTACTCAACACAAGAAAATATCAATGAAACATTTAATAAATAACAATGCCCCAGTGTACACTCGGCAAGAAAAGTGAGGATACAGTTTTCATTAGATTTCGTTCATCGAATTTTAATTTTTTTCTTACAGAAAACGCATAAACTCGGTAAATTTACTCTAGAATATGAAAATACAATGCAAATTATATGTTAAATCTGCAAAACAAAAACGTCCAGATACTTAAAAACACCATGCATGTCCGAAGTAATCAGAATTTCTCAGATGACTTCGTTCATAGAGATCTAAAAGATAGTGTGTGGATATCTCGGTGTAGTACTGTTCATCAAAACGGCAATATTTACTCATTTTCCGTTATGAACAGGCTTATTATTGCATCATCATACGAGGTAATGATAATTTCTTTAATTTTTACACATTCATGTTTGTATTTCATGGTGTTAAAAGTCAGCTGGAATTAATGGCAGTAAATGATGTGACAGCTAGGGTAGGTTGACCAAGTCTATTTAAATCCGCAAGAGCATTCTCTATGATGTGAGGGGCAGCGCGGGGGCTTCGGCGGGAAAACACAGGTAACTGGATGTTTCTTGACGTTGCCATGGTCTCTCTCTCTCTCTCTCTCTCTCTCTCTCTCTCTCTCTCTCTCTCTCTCTCTCTCTCTCTCTCTCCATTGCTAAAATATACTATACAAATATAGTATAACACAGTCTCTAAAAGAAAAAAAATAATAATGAAATGAGTAGCTCTACATATAGGCCTAGGCTTACACAATAGCAACTCTCTCTCTCTCTCTCTCTCTCTCTCTCTCTCTCTCTCTCTCTCTCTCTCTCTCTCTCTCTCTCTCTCTCTCCATTGCTAAAACATACTTTACAAGTATAGTATCGCTCAATCTCTAAAAAAAAAAAAATAATGAAATGAGTAGCTCTACATATAGGCCTAGGCTTACACAACAGCAACTCTCTCTCTCTCTCTCTCTCTCTCTCTCTCTCTCTCTCTCTCTCTCTCTCTCTCTCTCTCTCTCTCTCTCTCTCTCTCTCTCTCTCTCATCATAACATTGCATTCGTTCCTTTATTGTTCCCCACGTTTTTCGTTGGACATTGCTCAAATTTAACTCTTGATTTCATTATGGAAGATCGCGTTTCCAATTGTGCAGGCATTCTGTTCATTGTGATGTCATAAATTCATTTGTGTGAGGTTACTTGGTAGGTTATGTCGAAAAATGTTTATTTTGCTCAGAACTGTCGCTGCAAATTACAACATGAACGAATACTGTAAAGCTTACCACTGCATTTAAGTATCAATGATTTCAGAACCGTAGAATATGATTGAAAGTTATAGGAGGTCAAGCACAAAAAACACAATAAGATTGAAGCTCCTCCCCTTTCTAAAGTTGCCAGATGTCGCATTATTGAGCAATATATGTCCGAAGATTTAAAAAAACTGTATCCTCACTTTCCTTGCCGAGTGTACATAAAGCATAGGTGTAGGCTACACGGTATGGAGCAATTGTCAGTATTTAGCATGACAGCAAATGCAGTCTTTTTTTTTTTTTTTTCTTTCTCTATTCAGACACGGTTGCTGAGTATCGTCAGTGGATGACAAAACTCTTGAAACACATTTAGTCCTGAAATGAGGTCATGCGGAAGGTGTATCAACATTTTATATATATATATATATAGAATATATATATATATATATATATATATATATATATATATATATATATATATATATATATATGACATGGACTATATATATATTAATATATATTATAGAATTACTAGAGCAAAGATAGGTCTACAGCTTACAGTAAAGATATACCGGATATTTTACATATACATTTCACATATATATATATATATATATATTACTAGAATGTTAGATGACTATGTTAATCTAAGCATATTAGGACAGTAATATCAATGTTTTAAAGAAGCATTTACATCTACCAAATATATATATATATATATATATATATATATATATATATATATATATATATATATATATACAGTATATGCCTATGTGTGTATATATATATATATATATATATATATATATATATATATGTAATTATATTAAAGCAGATAGACCTAGAGCATGACCTCATTTCAGGACTAAATGGGAGTTCAAAGAATTTTGTCAGGGAGACAGTGATCGCCTATATAGCTACTGGTGATTGAATAGCAAAGACAAAAGATTGCACTTGCTGTCATTCCTTTCAATATCCCAGATTTTGTGGGTGTCGTGTTTTATACTCTTACACGCCAACATATTAACTGACTTGTAAATCCATGCCTGATTTGTAACACTGCAAAAGAATGGCGAGTCAAAGGCGGAAGTAGCATAGGTATAGTACAATCCTGCCGATAATGGAGATGAAACCTCGTAGAAAAACATAAATACAAAATCTGGATGACTAAGGAAAACAACACATACACTACACAAACGCCAAGTGTCCCTGGCAGAGCCTGGTTTTTTTCATGGGTTGTCTGTTGGCTGGCGTCGCGGCCCACTCGGCCATTGTGAGTAACTGGTTGTCATGAATGGGGAGAGAAAAAGGACTTAGGTGTAGCAACTTCACCATACACACATATAGAGAGAGAGAAAGAGAGGGGTTACACTATTCTGCTACATAATTTTCACAAAATATATTTGAATTTTTATTTGTAACAATCTTAATTGTTGTGATAGCAAATCCTTTTGGAAATTTATGTACATTAGTATACAGTATAGGCCTATTCTGTTGCATATTAATAATGGATTCACTTCATATTCTAAATCTGAGATTTGGCTCAGTAGAAATCCGAATAATTTATGAAATTGTTAAGCTGTAAAATATGAAAAATCTTCTATCATTGTTAAATGTTATTACAGACATACAGTCTCCAGGTGAAGAATTTTCAGAAAATCACTAATAACTTGTAAATCTGTACAAGGCAAAACACGTAAGCAGATTTTATGACATTGTTACAATGCACTTTATTTAGACAAATCAACTATTTGTTATTTTATAGTAGGCTTTCATTTTGCATAACATGATTTTGTGTTATTACTATTATTATCAATATTCCAGGAATGAAGTGCAATAGGTGTACTGGGATGAATATAAATACGTGCAATACAGCAGCACGCTGTCTGCCCTCTTCACTCCCCCATATATATAGCCATTATATAATATATATATATATAAATATATATATATTATATTATATATTTATATACACAATCAGGAGATCCATAAGACATTTTTATCATTATTCTTTATTTAGAAACGTTTAAGTGCAATATAGCAATGTATCAGTTTTCAATTATTATCTGAAATAAAACTAAATTAAAATTTTAGTTCTTATATAACAGTATTATTTTATAAAGTCAATAAAATAAAATAAAATAAATAATATAAATATTTAAAATTCATAGTTTGTGAAGAAAAATTACTACATTACAGTTTGCATTCAGGAAGAATGGCCAAAAGAAATGTATACTAACAACTGGGTAGTACAAAATAATCATTATATACTATAATCATTAGGGATATATAAATAAAACTCAAGGGTAGTTAAAAGGCAGTGAAAGATGTAGCACATTATGATACGATAATTTATTTTCAACATGAATTTTACATTTTGTATATGCTTGGAATGCTTGAAAGTTCTGGATTGGATATCAGGGAACCTTAGATAACTGAGTCTAAGTGGCTGTAATCGGACTTGCAACTAATTTACTGGAACCAACATATGTTGGTCAAGACATCTTGTGATTCAAATTGAATAAACAATGGGTACAATTTCACAGCTAAAATGTCAGTTGGATTGTAACTCTTTAGACAAGTTTTGGCGTTGAAGCCTTGTTGAAATTTTTGATACTCAGAAAATATTGAAAATTCTTGACAAAATCTTTGATGAAAATGATTATTTCATGGAAAATTTTTGAAACAGACAGCTTTTAAATGCTTAATTGAGCTTGCAGGGCCAGTTTTTTTTTTAATAATCTCACTTGCAGGTCAGGAGTACATGGGTTGAAGACATTGAAACTTCGGTAGTCATTTGAAGAAGAATTTTTAAAAATGACAAGCAGATAAGCCTGATTATATAAGCGATGTGTTATTGACACTTTTTATTCAGTGATTGCTCTGGCAAGTCACAATTTCTTGATTTTATTAATTACACATCCCAATGGATCAGAAATTTACTATTGAAGACTGAACAACAAAAATAGTGTATCTTTTTTGATGATAGTGAAAAGGACAGACAGAATGATCAACATGCGGGATCTGATCTGTTCATCTAAGTAATACCATTTCAGGCTTCTTGTTGCAAACAGACATTTTAGCTTTTGTTTTTATTATTTTGGAGAAAATTCTAGACAACATTGGTACATGCGAGCTCTCAAATGGAACTTCTAGTTGGTCCAATTTTCATCTTGAAGAAGAATAAAAATTATTAAAATAAACCTAAGTTTTGTATCAGGCAAAATTCATCAGTACACAGAAAATAATTAATGGCAGCTGTAAATATAGCTGATCCTCTGAAATGGACTTTAATGTTCTAAGTTTGAACATATTTGTTATTCAATTTACCCAAAGGATAATATTTTCAAAGTCCTTATAATTGGGAGAGAAAGCAATTCAGGTCTATTTTGATTCCTTGAATCCAAATAGGTTATTATTTTTTTCTCCAAGGACACTCATTGCAAGATTTTTTACTAGTCCAGCATTATCTATAAATTTTGCCCAAGTGTGATAATAAGTTCCACCGTCAAGTCCGTTACTTTGTTTATTCATTAAGACCAGTTAAACAAACATCTGAGATATCCAATCCAGAACTTTCTAGCATTTTTACACATGCTACAAAATGTAAAATTCATGTTGAAAAAACACAGTTTTCGATTTCACCCAGCCACAAAATAGTTTTACTACTTTTGAGTCATTTTATATAATCACCTTTATAATTTGAATAACATTTTATCTTTCAAACACAAAATCATTAAATTAATATTCTATTACTGTTTAAAAGGTGTTTTTCCTTTTGATGAATTTTATGATATTTAGTGTTATTTATTTTATTTTATTTTATTGACTTTATAAAATTTTTACAAAATAAAAAAATATAATAAGTGTTATTTTATCTTTAGTTTTGTGCTCTTTTAATTTTTCATGGGATGATGTGCAAAGGATTTTGAAGTTTCTAAATAAAGAACTTTGGACTTCTTGTCTTTGTCTCTGATTGCTGACAGCCGCTTGACTGTTTGCAGTGATATACATATATATAAATATATATATTTTTTTATATATATATATATATATATATATATATATATATATATATATATATATAATTTTTAGTTATATATATACATAATATTATATACAGTATATACAATCATATAGGCTGTGTTTGTATGTGTGTGTGTGTGTAAAATATGGTATATGCAGGCTTGCTTGTGTTTGCCTGCGTGTGGTCATGTCTGTGTATTACTGTGGTGATCGTTCATACTGAAACTTACAACGGAGGTCAACAACAGGAAGAAACTAAGATGAGTAACGTAAACAACTTCAAATGTAGATAGAATTTCCTTGAATTGATAGTCAACTATCATAAGGATTTTGTTCTTTTCTCAATAGGTTGATGGTAACCGTATTAGCTCTAGACTCAAAATTACTAAGAAGATTGTAGGCCAATAAAGATGTCAGAGACAGTATTTTCTGAGTATGGACAGCAGTCTGTGTTTGAGGATTCAGATGAGGAGTACTTATGTGAGGTAATAGCAGGGAAAGAACAAGAGCAAAATCTTGCTGGTGGAGGTGAGAACATCAGCCAAAGTGCCGGGTACGAAAGTGAGAGGAGGAGCCAGACGAGTATGAAGATACAGTAACGCATCTGAAGTACAGTAGATGGATGAATGCTGAGCAGACACACAAAACTGTTAATATCAGAGAAATGTGAGTTCTTTTGGACAAATGTTTTGACAAGTGAGACTTTGATGAGTGCACTCTACCAGCTGAAACAAAAGAATATACTGCACAGATGATGGCAAGAAAGTAGCTTCGATAAATAAGATCCCTCCAAGTAATGAGAATGAACAAACAGGAAACATTCCAACAACTAGGGGTAATCTCAGCGAAAAGGCTCTTGTGCACACCTTTGAAGGCATGGCCATTCTTTGTTTTGAATGACATATTATATATAATTGATACAGTTGTACTACAATCAGATGAAAAAATCCTGCAAAGGTTGAGCCAGTTGGAATTAAGGGAAAAAAAGGAAGTCATATCAGATTGATTGACTCTTGTGGTCTGTTGTATGCGATGGGTTGTCTCGGACTAAATACCCATGATTATCATATAGTACTGTTTCATGACTCAATTGGACATTCAGTATTTGGTGCAGTGATGTCAGCTAAAAGATTTGCTTTCATCCATGCCACTGTTTCTTTGATGGACCTAAAAACAAGACACCGCAGATGGATGGCTATTCAAAAGGTTTGCTGCGGCAAGAGACGTTTGTGAGTGCTTCACGAGAAACTGGTGCAACCTGATGACTTCCTTCCTGACAATTGACGAAACGTGTCGTGGCAGAATGTTCACAAATAGGCTTCCGTCAGTGCAGCAGGAGTAAGCACGTTAGGTATGGCCTTTTATATGTCTATCCATGCTGTGAGATGAGATATCCTCTCACTTTCAGGACTGTTGTGCAGTATATTCCGGCAAGTCCATCGAGGATCAGTTCAGTCAGCAACAGGCACCCAGCCTGCAAAAGGATATTAAAAACCCACTGAAAGTAATATGGACCTGAGAGGATGAACTGTTAGCTTTGACAGACTATATTATATACCAGCATAGAATTGTTCGAGTGGCTCCTGTCCTTGGGCACGATCGTTGCTGGTAGAAAAGGTATACCTTTTAGAGGTAAGGAAGGCACGATAAATTTTACGAGGTGTCCGGGAAAAAAAGGAAGAAAAACTTTGCTTGAACTTCTTCATCTAGCACTTTATCTGTCGGATAAAGTGCTACTTGATGCAACAAGAGCAGCTCTCGGTTATGGTATCAACTTCAGGATTTGTGACAAGAAAAAGGACTGGGTAGGAATAGCCAAATCATTTTGTAGTTTAGGGAAATTGGGATCGTTGTCTTTTGAAGGTTTCAACATTTTTAAGGGTATTGTTTATGGTGCATATTCTTTTAAGTGTTATTCTAATGTTCTTGGAAGGTTTTTAAAGGCCTACAGTAACCTTAAAAAGGATGAAACGTTACACATTACGAAAGCAGATAAATCAAAATCTCTTGTGTTAATAAATAACGATGACACTGTAAATAAGATGTTAGTTTTGTTAAGTGACCAAGAAAAGTATTCAGTTCTGAACCACAATCCGCTAGGGAAAGTTAACAGTAGCTTCAGTAAAAAAACTTAAAACATTGTTAAGGGGAAAAGATGATTTAATCAAGAAATTTTTTTATTGTATGTGCATCACTGCCCTACCTTAATGGACTTGTTAAAACTCACAAACAAAATAACCCTGTATGACCTATTGTTAGTGGTTAAAACTCACGAACAAACTAACCCTGTACGACCTATTGTTAGTTCTGTTTGTGTGGTCATTAACTTATCATTTATCAGTGGCTTGTCAGTGAATTGTCACCTCTTTTGGGAAAAATTTCAGGGTTTTCAGTAAAAAATAATTTGGATTTTGTAAACAGTCTCAGAAGCTGAAACATTAATTATGAATTTAAAATGGTTAGTTTTTATGTAATTTCACTATTCATTAAAGTTCCAGTTGACGATCTGATAACTTTTTAGCCAATGAGTTGGGTAACTATGAATTTTCTCTGCCAACTGACACCATCTTAGAGTTACTAAAACTGTGTATAAAGGAATGGAAATTTACCTTTAATGGAAATTTCTATGAGCAGAAGTTTGGTATGGCGATGGGGAACCCTTTGTCGCCACTTTTAAGCAACATTTACAGTAAATGGAGTTTTTCAAAAAGAAACTTTTATCAAATATTTTACCGGGGAATATTCTTTGGGTTAGGTATGTCAATGACATATTTTGTGTATGGCCATTCATGGAGGATGTAAACTGATTTTTATTTAGATTAAATCCCTCTAGTTCCCTGTATAAAATTCACATTTGAGCAATAAAAAAGATTCCATTTCACCTCTTTGATGGGATTTTAGAAATTTTACTGTTTACACGGCAACAGATGTAAAATTTTTTGAAGGAAACCTGCAAATGTATGTTCTTACATTCACTTTTACTCAATCACTATTTGAAAGTTAAACTCTCTGTATTTTCTTCAGTGTTTTGAAAGAGCATTGAATTATTGTCCAGAATTTTTACAAGGAAATTATAAAGATTTATGATATTGCTTTCAGATAGCTGTGGTTACCCAACATTTTTATTTAATGTTAGTTAAGAAAGGCTCATAAAAATTTTAGTCATATGAAAATAAAACTAAAAATCAGTAATTTGCTTGAATTTGACCTTTGAAAGGTTTCTCTCTTTGCCAAAAATGTTTAAATTTTTAATGTTAATGTTGTTTTAGTAACCTCAGTCATCCAAAGAACAATTTTGATCAAAGAACTTAATTTTATTGCAAACAGGTTGAAAACAACAAATTCCTGCATTTAATAAAAGTTTTGGTCAACAAAACTGTTGGCATCAATATTAAATCAACATAGATATTTGGATGCATATCTCAAGACGATGAGTGTCCTCTTTCTACATATGAACAATTCTGAAAATCAGTTAACTGGAAAACCTTAATTTTTTATTTTGTAGGATATTATTAAAAGAAACAATAGAATCTAGCATTTATAATAAAACATGTCAAAAAGCCTCCAAATTTAATTCTTAGTTTTGGACAACATATTTCTAGATAACTGGCTTGGCGAAAATATTGTTGAGAAATCGTTAGTGACTATTCTTAATAGACTTTAGTAGTTGAAAACAACATTTATCCATTTAAATTAATTTTTGGCTGTTCTGTATTAAACTTTTCATCATTTTATGTTTACCATTTGAAATTTTGAAGCATTTTTCATTCTTATACCGTACCGTGATGAGGTGTATTAAAAATACACAAAAGCGCTAGGTAAGTACTGCTATTTCATTATTTCCTACTGGCTCTTGATATACAATCTTCCTGCATTTATATTGAGTTTATATATATGAAAATATCCAAATATTGACCATTCTATGTCTTGGATATATATTTCTTGTGTATATATATCAGATGCGTATCTATATATATATGTATATATAAAAATATATACTTTTATTCCTATATATATATATGAAAACAATTTATCCTGCATTTATATTAGTTTTTCAATATATACCCTCCAATATTGACCATTCTGCCATATATAGCCATATTTATCCGGCCGGATGCGTTATATATATGTAAACCTGGAATATATATATATATATATATATTTTTATGAATATATTTGAATATATATATATATGTATGTATATATATACAAATATATAAATATATATATATATATATATATATATATATATATATATATATATATATATATATATATATATATATATATATATATATATATATATATATATATATATATATATATTATACATTATATATATATAATATATATATAATATGTATATATATATATAAAACATATATTTATATTATATACCTGTATATATGTATATAATTATGTATATGTTATATATGGGTAAATATGGATATATATGTGTTACAATATATATATACAAATATATATATAGGTGTATATATATGCTCTTATATATATATATATATATATTTTACCATATATATATATATATATGTATATTATATATATATATATATATATTCAAACAGTGTTTTATGAATATTTATCTTCATATTATATATATATGTACGAGGGTAAGTCAAAAGTTCCAGGAAAAATTCAATATACTCTTTATTTAAGGAAATTCAAACATCATTTTTCTACATATCTACCATCTAACTCTATACACTTTTCAAGGCGCTGTTTCCACCTCTGCAACCCTTCTTTGTAGAAATTTGGGGCCTTTCTATTAAACCATGTTGAAACTGCATGTTTAGCAGCATCCAAAGATTCAAACCGGACTCCTCTTAAGTGTTCCTTGAGTTTTGGGAACAGGAAAAAATCTGAAGGAGCAAGATCAGGACTATAAGGAGGATGTGGAAGAGTTTCCCACCTAAATTTCCGTAGGAGTTCTCTTGCAACCCTTGATGAATGTGCTGGAGCGTTATCATGATGGAACAAAATTTCTGCAGTGCAACTTTCTCAACGTTTTTAGCCAATGCAGTCTTCAGTTTTTGCAAAACACCTTTGTAGTAGTTCCCGGTGATTGTTTTTGTCCTTCAAGAAATCAATCAAAATCACTCCTTTGGAGTCCCAAAACACTGTTGCCATAACCTTCTGGGCAGATCTCGCCACTTTGAACTTCACTGGTGCAGCTGAACCTCTTGGTAACCATTGCTTTGATTGAATTTTACTTTCTGGGTCATATTGATGGATCCAAGTTTCATCTCCAGTAACAATCCGGTCAAAAACTCTGATTCATTTGATTCAATCTTCGTTAAAACTGCAAGAGAAAGTTCAGCTCTTTGATGCAGTTGGTCTTTGCGCAACGCTTTTGGGACCCAACGTGCTGAAAGTTTACTCAAACCAAGATTTTCATTTAAAATTGAAAATGCGGAACCACGGGGGAGATCCCAGTTTCATTAGCTATCATATCGATAGTAATCCGACGATCTTCATCCACTAGATTCTGCACCAAAGCCACAATTCTTTCATTTTTGCAGTCGATGGTCTTCCCTCTCTTGGGTTGTCTTTGAGGTCCTCCCGACCATCCTTAAATCGCTTTATCCAATCATAAACAACTGATTTAGATGGAGAAGAATCTCCATAAACTTGTTGCAAAGCTTCAATAATTTTCCTGGTTTCCAATCAAGCTTGGTCAGGAACTTGATGTTAGCTCTCATCTCAAAATTTTTATTTTCCATGGGTTCAAGAAGTTACTTTTCTGAAGCAGATGTTAACACCACAGTAGCAAGAGGATGACTGAGGTAACAAGTCTATATGGATCACTACATCACAGATAATTGTTTGCAAGTATTTGGGTTGTTTCATTCTGTGTAAATACATCATTCAACAATTTTTTCCTGGAACTTTTGACTTACCCTTGTAATATATATATATATATATATATATATATATATATATATATATATATATATATATATATATATATATATATATATATATATATTATATATATATATATATATATATATATATATATATATATATATATATATATATATATATATATATATATATATATATATATATATATATATATATATATATATATATATATATATATATATATATATATATATATATATATATATATATATATATATATATATATATATATATATATATATATAGTTTGTCCTCGACTTACGGCAGGGGATCCGTTCCAGCGCCACACTGTAAGTTGATTCTCCAGTAAGTCATGTTTCACCTTTCTTGGCACTTATGGTGCCGTAGCTTGATGTTGCATCAAGTTACAGCGCTATTAACTTGATTCGTATTCTTGCTGTTAGTGCTGTTAACACCTCTTATGGTGCTGTAACTTAATGTAACATGAAGTTAATGTACTGAAAAAGCTCCATAAGATCGAATCCGTCCTAAGTCAGTGATGTGTGTGTGTGTGTGTGTATGTATATATATATATATATATATATATATATATATATATATATATATACAGTATATATATATATATATATATATATATATATATATATATATATATATATATATATATATATATATATATATATATATATATATATATATATATATATATATATATATATATATATATATATATATATATATATATATATATATATATATATATATATATATATATATATATATATATATATATATATATTTATATATATATATATATATATATTTATATATATATATATATATATATATATATATATATATATATATATATATATATATATTTATATTTATATATATATATATATATATATATATATATATATATATATATATATATATATATATATATATATATATATATATATATATATATATATATATATATATATATATATATATTTTTTTTACATACACACACACACACACTATATATATGTGTGTGTGTTTGTAGGATCTACTGGTCACTTTTACCAGATACATATGTCATTGTAATAGCCACAGTGCCCTCTTAACTTCTCGAAAAAAGTCTATTGCCTCTCGTACATAACATATACCTGTCATCTTCAGATATATATATATTAGAGCTGGAATAGACCCATCCTCACCATCGCAGCCAACTGGGGAATCGTTTTTGTTGCTTTTTAGGTGAAAATATATAAGTAGAATCTACTGGTCACTTTTTACCAGATAAATATGTGATTGTAATTGCCACAATGCCCCCTTAACTTCTCGAATTCTTCACGCTTTTTTGGATATGCTTGTCACTACAAAGCCTTAAGATCCAAGTGCAAGAAACTGAAGTGGTTGTGATGTCTGAGAGTGGGAAACAAACCCATATAACCACAATATATATATTTCAGCTTAAAAAGCAATAAAAACAATTGCCCACTTGGCTGAAAACGTCAGGTATACTGTATGTGTGTATCAGAGGCAATAGACTTTTATCCTTTTCGTGGTCAGGTAGGCAACGTGACTTCCTTGTTATTATGGTGACACGGGTTCGTTTCCCGCTACCGGACATCACAACCACTTCACTTTCTTGCACTTGGATCTTAAGGTTTTGTAGTGACAAGCGGATCCAAAATAGCGCGAAGAAGTCGAGAAGTTGAGAGGGCATTGTGGATATTAAAATCACACACACACACACACACACACACACACACACACACACACACACACACATATATGTATGTAATCAGCATTTAGTTTGGCATGAATAGAAACTACTGGGGAATAAAATAGCTATACTGTAGTCTTATTTCATTCCATCTGTCGCTTCACCAACACAGGTTTTAGGTAAATGTGGCATACGCACAGCTACCTCGTGATAAAGAAGCAAGCTACTTCTTTAGTAATATATATCTGAATGCTTATATTTACAGAGAACCTTCACACTTTCTATGTAAGTCATAAACATTCCAATTTATTTCGATAATAAAACAATACAGGCACACGAAAGATGAGTTTGTATCAAATAGTCTATGCAGATAAAAAATAAGCAATGGTCATCAAGTAACTGTTTTGTCTCATTGTTGGTAGCCAGAAAGACATATGGCTGTGCAAGTAAATGGCATTTATTTCAATTATTTCTCACATGCTAATTAGGTGAGTAGAGTCAATATTCAAAATAGCCTGGAACATTGTTGTCTCTGAGGCATGAAGCTGTGCACAGAAGGCAAGAGGAGCAGCCACTCTAACATTGGATGGAAGGCCATGTATCACTATAGTATTCCAGTTGTCTTTTCAGAATACTTTGCATGTTTACATAATTTTTTATTGTACTTACAGATCTTTATAATAGCCCAGTGACGGGCAATTTCTGGAGAATTTTCGCAAATAACTTCTCAAGGAAAAGTTTGAAATCTGATTGAGGTCCCATCACACTACGCGGATTGTTAACATATATACGGTACGACATTAAAGGCTAGCTTGGGTTTTTTTTTTTTTTTTTGGCAAGTAAGGCATTGGAAAGATTCTTAGATAGAATGAATAATGGGTACAATGAGCAAGCAATTTTGTTTACTTTGGAATGAAAATGTGCCTAAAAGAAGGCCAGTAAAATGAAATATCTGGTATAGGTATATCGTTCGCTTGTCAGTGCTCCGAGTTCTAATGCTTAACATCATTAAGGTTTCTTTTTCCAGTTCACAGATATAGATATAACTTTGGTACGATCGGAGTCAATATATATAGGGTCTGTTCACGTGGCGGAGCTTAAACTTAGCCCCGCCCCTTGTGAAACATCATTGTAGTAACATCCGGTCAGACTGCCGCCTGACTCCATCTCATTAATTCAAATAGAATGTCCTTCAAAAAGCAATGTGCAGAGAGAGAAATATTCGTTTTTGCAGATGCACCTCATATGCGTAAGTTATTAAGAAACGATTTAATTGACTTAGGATTTGTTTTAGCCACTTGGAAGTATGTATCAGCAGCACGGTATATTCAAGAAATGATACGGAAAACTGAAGATGAACTTAAAATAGCTCATAAGATCTCAGAAATAAATCTTAATGTGTCAGGGTGTCAAAGACAGCGTGTGTGTAGCAGCTAGACTGTTATCAAAATCTTGCGCTACTTCAATTAGTTATTTAGGAGAGAATGTTATGTTAGGTGATGACGGGGCTCACACCTCAGGCTTTATTTTACTCGTTAACATCATGAACTCGTATGGAAAATATGGAGATGTCGAGTCACGTAATGCATTTGGAGTTAAAATTGATCCACAAACTGGAATACTTGATAGAAACAATGAAGGTGAAAAGTGAAAAAACAAGAAGTCTTTAGCCATTCCAAAAAGGGATAATATTATCTTTTATTGTATAAAGTTAGTATTCAAAATAAGATGTGGAAAATGTAATTAATCTATCATAAATAAAACAAAGTTTGTTTTTCAAAATGAAATGTGAAAACAGTGACAGAACCAAATACATTTGTAATTCTTAACAATTATTTTATAATCTTGATAATATTACTACACAGAAAGAGAGAAACCAAGTTGTCATGTTTATATATATATATATATATATATATATATATATATATATATATATATATATATATATATACTATCTATATATATATATATATATATATATATGTATATATATATATATATTGTGACATAAGTAATCCAGTGTCTGTTCTTCCAAATCAAACCTGGTATCTAGAGTACTTGGTATTTGATTACCAAACTTACCATTTATTAGAGCAATTATAGTTACCTCACAACAGCCGAACACTTTAGACCCTCATCACATACAAATGAATGATTTCTCTAAAAGGCAACAGTGATCCCTTATAAGCTTATCAATCATGAAGAAAGCAGATTAAGTTCATTAAACAGGTGTGAAGTAAGATCTAGAGCATCACTCCATTAACATTATAAAGTTCAAAATATTTCTATTTGTTTCATTTCCCTGGTTAGAGCTCACTTCAGTTACTTGAAGGAAAACATCTCACTTACCACTCTATATCTAATTCAAATCAAAATTACTGGTGGGTCAATAAAATGAAACTGATATAATATTTAAATACAAGGGTATTTCTAAATTCAAGATTATACATGACATTAACAGTCTCAGAAATTATTATTACTTGAAAACAAAACAAAATTGGATTAAATCTGAATTAATCATCAGTCAAATTAAACCAGAAATTAATTTATTAATTAATAAAAAAATTATTCAAGTAAAATTTAAATTAAGTAACAAAACTTGATTGAAAGGAAATATACTGACAAATAATTAATTCCCAAGTGTTAAACAAATGGGCAAATAAATCAACCAAATAAAAGGATTTTGACAAAGGAAAATCTATTTCTGAGGAAGGCCTCGTAGTCACCCGGGTGAAATTCCATACTAACGCTTAATTTCTAAGTATAAATTGCTAGATATACCAGAGAAAAAGAGTTTTCAGGAATGCTGGGTTACTACTCTCAGATCGAGCCTTCCCTAAGGAGACGCTCGGTATAACCAAGGGCAGTGAAAGGATCACAACCACAGAGCCACACTCGATAGATATCCCTATGTCAAAACCCCGAAGAGCGTGCCGTGAGCCGCTACAGCCCCCACACACAGGCGTCCTCAGACCGACGACACCCACCTACTTCATCTGGGCTAGCACCACCCCAGGCTTGGCATGTGCAAGTAGGGGGGGAGCGGAAGCCACTTCTGGGAGGGTCACCGGGTGACACGGGGCCTTCCTCAGAAATAGATTTTTCCTTTGTCAAAATCCCTTTTCTGAGTCCAGCCCCGTGTCAGCCGGTGAAATAGTGATAGAGAATCATGCCAAGACTGCAAACTACAAGTAAACAAGGTAATCTGAAGAAAAACACAAGCTATGGAAATGGATTTAATGAGGATATCTCTCACATGAAAAAATGAATATTAATACGAAAATACAGTAATACGACCTTAAAAATAGAGTAGAAAGTCAATACACCAAAATGTATTATAAGAGATAAGATGAGATGAAGGCAAAATACATTCAAAAATACTTAAGATTAAGGAGTAAATATGAACTTATAACTAAACATAAGAGAGACATCTACAACATGAGAAAATATATGGGGTACATGGAGCAAAATAAAAACAGCCCAGTACCCCTAAGACAATCCAAAATCACAGCATGTCAAAATACAGTTCCCAAAATATAATAAGACAATAATAATATCAATATGAGGAGCAAGGCAGTGAGGCATGATCATCCAGAAGGGCAGGCAGAGAAGTAAATGAGGCAGGGGGTTAGGGAGAAGGATAAAGGGTAATGGGTAATTAAGGTGGGGAAATGACACTCCCCACAGCCACTGTAGAAAATTTCAGGGCTTTGAGTGATTTTAAATAATGGCGTTTAAACACTAGAGGTGATTTCCAACCCGTATATTTGGTAAGTTCTGAAAAATCCATATTATGAAAGTAATTAGTGGAAGTAGCTACTGCGCGAATATCATGAACCTTAGGAACTGAATCCGGGTTAGCTTGTTTAATGAAATACAGAATTTGTTGCCTTATTGCATTTAACGATAGAGTTCCACCTTTCTCCCTGATAAAAAGAGGACGCGACTTACACTGTGGAGTTCTTAAAAGGTAAGACTTTAAGGTATAGACTGGGCATATGACTGGTCCTGTGAAGGGCACCACCTACCTTCCAAGGAGACCACCTGTCTTGAGGGTCCCCATTTTAGCTAAAAATCTATGATCAGGAGAAAGGAGGGCTTCTCCGGACGGAGGAAACTAACAAAATCATCACCTCTAAAGAGCCGACAGCTCTGGAAATTTGGCACCTGGAATGCCAATCAGAAATAAAGTTTTCCTTAACAGATCCAAATAAGTGCATTGAGAGTTGTCAATCTCAGATGCTAACTTAAGCACATCATTGAGGAACCACGTAACAGAATGTGGGCGTGATACGGGTCTCAGACGAGCGCATGCTCTAGGAATAGATGAAAAGTAAGAATCTGTAAGGTCAATTTTAAAACCATATAAGAATACCTTCTTCAGGGCTGACTTAGCTGTGGTAATAGTGGCCGGGGCAAGGCCTTCTTCAAACAATGATCTAAAGAAGGTAACTGCTAGGTTAGTAGTCATGGTTTGGGCTTCAGATGTCTTCAAAAAGGAGGCCAATTTCTGACTGCTGAGTCATATTATCTGAGAGTAGAATCTCTTGCCTGATTCTAAAAACAGAGTGTTAACGGGGTCAATGTTTGCTCCCTTTTGAGCTGCGAACTTTATAAAGTCCATAAAACTAGGGCATTCTGAATTCTTGAGGAAGCTGACACAGTCTTGGTTTGTACTGTTTGGGTCAGTTTGGGATTGGGAATCCGAAGACTCCGCAACCCAAGTTCCTGAAGAAGAGGGAACCAATTGCTCTTCGGCCAGTACACGGGCTACCAGGCTGGCTGACCTTTTGAATGACCTGGAGTTTGTGCAGTACTTTCAACAGCAAATTTATTGGGGGAAATAGATAAATCTTCTCCCAATTGTTCCAGTCTATGGTCATTGCGTCCGTGGCGTACGCCTGAGGATCCAGGTTCGGAGCCACATAACAGGGAAGCTTGAAGTTGCTCTCCGTCACGAACAGATCCACTTGAGACCCGAACCCGCGCAAATCCAATTGAATTTCTCCGTCAGAGACCACTCCGCTTCCAACGGAGTGTCCTGGACAAGCGAATCACATCATCGCTCCACCCCCGCTTAGTGGGCGTTGACAGATGCCAGCTGTGCTTGTTCGCCAGGGAGAAAATAGCTACCATAACCTGGTTCACTCGACCTGATTTGGAGCCGCCCCTGTTGATGCAATGAACTACCACGGCGCTGTCCAACACCAGCCTGATATGAATCCGGCTGGGGGGGCGGATTTTCTTTAAGGTTAGAAATACCGCCATAGCTTCCAAGGTGTTTATATGGAACCGTTGAAACATTGTAGACCACGTTCCTTGTACTTTTTGTTTTGGCGAATACCCTCCCCAGCCGCTTAATGAGGCGCTCAGTGAACTAACAGCCAGAGGAGGAAACTGAAGCGAATTGCTTCTGACAGGTCAGCTGATCAGGGACCAAGGCCGCAGTCCGCCTTTAAAACTGGGAATGGAGGAGATCTTGTCTCTGAGCCTCGACATTGGCTCGACCGCCACACTCTGTTTATGTCTTTAATTTTGCTTTAAGAGCAGGTTCTGGCCACTGAGGCAAATTGAAGGAACCGAGATTCTTTCTGGGTCCAAGTGATGCTGCTTTGTCTTTCAGAATTTCCTGGTAAGGGAGGCTATCTCCTTCCGCTTGGGAGGCGGGAGGGATAACGTGTACGAGGACAGATCCCACTGGAGACCCAGCCACTGAAACTGGGACTCCGGAGTCAGGCGGGACTTCTCTCTGTTCAGTTGAAAACCTAACGACTCCAGGAAGTTGATGACTGTGGCCGTGGGCTCTCGGGCATTCTAGAACCGTTGGTGCCCAAATTATCCAATCGCCTAGGTACGCTGCTAGGGATATCCCTTGGACCCGAGTTGCTGAACTACCGCGTCCACAACATAGTTTTGTAAATATCCGTGCAATATTTAGACCGAAAGGCATGACCCTGAAGGAGTAGGCTTGATTCCGAGTCTGGAAACCCAGGAACGGAGAGAAGCTCCGCCAACCGGACGTGATAGTAAGCTGCCTGAAAGATCGACAGAGGTGGTGACGGCCCACGCGAAGTAGAGTCCGCACTCGTGCGTTACCGTACATGCGTAAATTTGTCGATTTTTATGTAATGATTTAGACGCGTACATATCCAGAATCACTCTTGCTGATCGAGTCTTTCTGGGAACAGTGAACAAATCTGCCTTGAAACTGAAAAATTATTTTCTTTATTGCTCGCTTGTTGAGCACTCCACGAAGTCCTGTAGGACTCTTGAGGGTGGCTGGTAAAACCTGGATCAGAGAGGGGGTCTTGGTCCAGCTCCATCCTAGACCTTGGACACAATGCTGTGTGCCCAAGGAAGGACCACTGGTCTCTGAACCAGTAAAGGCGACCACCTACCTGACTGTTCTTTTTGCGGGAGGAAGCGGTTTGTTTCTTACCACGTCCAGGTTTACCTCTTGGGGCGGTGTTGGGCTTGCTCTCTGTAAGGTCTGATCTCTTCCCCTGCATCTCTATTAAGGTCGCGGAAAGAGCCCACGGCCTTCATAGGTAGGATTGTATCGCTGGTGAGGCAACGCACGAGGTTGCAGCAGTGAATGGCTGGTTGGACCAGCACGCATTGCTGGGGATGAGCTGAGGTGGAGGGCTGTGCAACTGCTGAGACCGGGACAGCTTGAATCCACCGCCTGATGATGAGGCTCTGTGTCTCCCCTGAACCGCTACCACCCTCTGGGGCCGCCAGATTCTGGGTCTTACGCTTATAAGCTGAGATACCCCAGGAGAGCGAAGACTCTGGTTAGCTCTAGTAGCCTCCTGGACACTACTACCTCTTCTTCTGGAAGAGGTTAGGGGCCCCCAGATAGGCTCTTCATGAGCTTGTTAGTCCATGACGTATGGTGGCTTCGGCAAAGATGAATTTCCTGGACTCAAGCTTAGCCATCATGAAATCAAAGAGGTCTGTCTGAAACCCTGCTAACAGGGATTTAGCCAGAAACTGAAAGAAGGGCCTGGCCTGCACAGAGACGGCAGTGGCTTCTGTGAGGCAGATCGGAGTTCAAGGACTGCCAGCTCTAGTCTGGGCCTCTCAAATTCAGACTTCAGCAGGGCTTCCGGAGCTTAGGCTGCTCGCTGAATTGGGTTGATGCACAGTAAGGCCCAGGCTCACAGCAAAGCGGGATCTGGCCAACCAGAACCTCACCCCTTGGGAATACCAGGATGGAGTCTAACTCCTTAGTTGAGGCAAGGTTGCTGGCCAAAGCACGCCGAGCCGTAGGCCAGAGCCACTTTGTTTAGGCAAGGAGTCGGCAACTTATCACCCAGGCGAACATGGTATAGTTGCCTTTGAAAGGTGTAGTTTTGTTATCTGCCTGCCAATTGGCCAGAGTGCGCAGAGAGCCGACTGAGCTAACTTAGAAGATCATGTCTCTCTAGGAACCTTGTTCGAGCCGCACCCAGGCTTCTTCCGTCAGCCTCCAACTAAGCCCGGGTAAGGGGGCAAGAGATCGAGGAAAGAACTCAAGTTCCTCAACCGCCTCGCGCCAAGACCTTCAACAGTCAGAGCACCGCTGAATAGCACGGAGGGCAAAACGCCAAGGGTTCCTGTGGACGCCAAAAGCGAGGAGATCAGCCGTGAGTCAGAATAGATACTGTGGTTCACCCGCCAGGCGAGCCATATTCCGCCAGTATGTTATCATGGCTGGTAAGTTTCTCGAGATTTTCAGAACTTAGACTCGACCTCCGCCGAACCTCTCGAACAACGCAGTTTGCAAACGCCCGGATCAAAGGCAGGCTGGCAGAGGGCTTGCTTGATGCTCCTCTTACTGCGCTTTGTCGAGGTTCCAGGTTTGCTCCCGGAGGCTACAGGTACGGAGACCTTAGCCTTCGACGGGGCCTGAAGACGAGGACTTAAAGCCCTTCGCCTTCCATGAAGTCTTCAGCTTCAGCTTGGGGACAGCTGATGGAGCCCTGTCACCCAAGGTGGAAGACTTGGCAAAACCTGCAAAGGAAGACACAGAGGAAGATGGGGAGTCACTTACCTCGCTACCTACCACCTGTCCGCTCCTCGTGTTCATTGGTTCCAGGTCCAAGTCTAACGCTGGCGACATCCTCCGACACCTCCGCACAGGATCTCCTTGGGGTGGCTGGGTCGCATCCCGATCTGCTGTATAATAGGTTAGCTAATTCTTCCGAACCGTGCAGCCACCTGGGCTGGTAAAGTAGGTCCCGCAACTTTGCGCCGACATAAGGCTTCGACGAACGCTTAACGCAACCCAGCCACCCAGGCGCGGAGAGACTCAAGGGAAGTCTTCTTGGAGGACTCGTCCGCCTGTAAGAGAACGGACAATTAGGGCTGAATGGAAAGTAAGCCCGAAACCATATATAAGCACTACACATATGAGGAACGAATAAATGTGAAGTTATATCTACCGACTCGCCCTGATGCCAGCGCACAGAGTGAAGCAAACCACAGCCGTCAACAAACAATTAGATCATCCAACCGACCGCACAGCCAGCGTGGGTCCGCACACCACGTGCCTATGGTTGCTGGAGAAGCGCACCCCGGCTCAACCAACAGTCTGTAAGTGTAAAAAAGTACATGAACCTACCACTCTAAGTAACCTAAAGCTGGAAGGCCAGGGTATTTCTGCTTACTACCGGAATGCTCCGGTGGAGAGAAAAACAGAGTGGAAGGCAAGATACTCCCGGTCACCGGAATACTCCGGCGGAACGGAAAGTTTGAGACAACAGGGACCCACCACAAGGGCTGCCAGCAAAAAAGACGGCGGAACCCCAGGGTGGAGCACCGGACTCAATAAATACATAAAATAAATAAGTATAATGGCGGAGTGAGAGGCTCACTCCGCCAGATAATATATAAATATATATATACAAGTGATGGTAAAAAAGAGAAAATCAACTCCGGAGACCGGAGGTATCCCTCTCTCTCATACACTCCCTCTCTCTCGGACCTCCCCACCAGGGAAACAAAGGTGGGTGAGGTGCCCGTCATGAAAGGCCATATAATATAAGCCGGAGCAGGCGTCAACAACCCAACCAAAGCAACCCCCAACAGAGAGGTTAAGATGAAGGAAGAATGTTCAACTCGCTCGATCTTGGAGAGTGGAAACTAAACATCAAACAAAAACACAGCGCTGCCGGGACTAGTTCTGGGAGGAGCTAATCTCTCCACCAGAGGAGTCCCCAACTCGGAGAAACGCCATCTAGCGCCACCCACACGAGAAGGGCAAGAGCTGGCCTGAGATGAGGGGAGGGAGGGTGTGGGGCAGGGAAGAGGAGTAGGCTACGAGAGTGAAAACAGGAGACAAGGGAAAATGATTCACCCGCTCGACTGCAAGCACACGCCACGCCAAGAAACATAATATGAGCTTGGCAGGACAAGCCTACTCCTGAGGGAAGGGGTGCGACTCAAGAACTCAACGCCGACTTGACTAGGGCAAAGCTCAGATGAACACCCGAGCTAGGCCTAGCTTCAGGCTAACAGAAAGGAGTAAGGGAAGGGTGGAGAAGGGATAACAGAGAGAAATTGTGCCGAGAACCAACCAGGACCGAAAAGGAGGGGGCAAAAAGCAAATAGCCCAGAGGAGGCACACCTAATGAACTCTCTACTCCTTCGAAAAGAAGGGGGAGAACAAAGGCTCACTCTGCCATCCCAAAACGCCATGGAGTGAAACAGCAAACAAACTACCTCTTCAACCCGATGAACCGCCCACACCTAACCTAAGTGAGGATGAGGACAAGGAAGCAACACGAGCCTAACATGAAAGGCAAGGGAGAAAAACCCACACACGATATAGTATAAAAACCATCACAATAACACAATATACATAAGAATAATTTCTAAGAATAATGTGCTCATGCAAGGTGCGTAGCCTACCTCGGAGGAGCAGCTAGACCTAGAGCTGCCGCTACCCCGAAGAGGTAACAAAATATATATATAGCACCAACGCCAAAATATATAATAATAATAATAATAATAATAGTAAATAACTAAGACCAACTAGGAACTCATCCTGGAGGGGAGACCTAAGCGGGGTATGACGGGAACCCTATAGGGGGACTCGTTATGGGGGTCATAAAAAAAAAACAAAACTCCAATAAAACCACCGCAGGAAACACCGCCAGGAAGAGATCCGGGGGAACAGATAAGTAATATAACGACAAAGAGACCAACCCCGACAGAAAAGATCAAGGCAGCCTCACGTCGGCATGGTTGGCTGGGGACGCCGGTGGGCGCTACAAATAAATAATCTCATAATTGTGAAATAAGGACAGATGCAGCCAAACTTATCGAAAACCCCACAATAAGCATGAACAACTTAGAGATGGTGAAACTGCTAGAAGACATGGCGAAAAGCAGGAAAACACCCAAAAAAGCACAAGCACAAAATTCCAAGTGCGAAACAGTCACGTGCTAGAAAATGGAATGAAGTAGGTGGCGCTGGTGTCGCCGGTCTGGCGGACGCCTGTGTGTGGGGGCTGTAACGGCTCACCGCTCTCTTCCGGGGGTTTTGACATAGGGATATCTATCGAGTGTAGCTCTGTGGTTGTGGATCCTTTCACCACCCTTGTTATACCGACGCCTTCCTAGGAAGACGCCGACCTGGGTGGGTAGTAACCAGCATTCCTGAAAGCTCTTTTTCTCTGGTATATCTAGCAATTTATACCTAGAAATTGCATAGTATGGACCAACGCTGACACGGCTGGACTCAGAAATGTGGATACAAAAGACACAGAAATATACTCTACAAAGATTAAATATCAAAAATGTAAAGCAAAAATGAAGGCAATAGCAAACATATCACATATGTATAAAAGAAAAATTCTTCAAAAGATAAAGCATAAAACATATAACATGAAGAAATATTAAAAAGGGCAAAAAGTATTTTTGCTTACAGTCACTGTAAACATTATTTTTAGCGCACTAAAAGCCAATGATTATGTTACAATACCTTGGTACCAAACGCTTTGTGTTTTTAATCAGGCGCCGTTACACACACACTTAATAAAATACACTGTTCAGATAACTCAGACACATTTACTAAGGAATTAAACAGTTAAAGGATATGAGTGACCATCGCCTATCAAAATATCAATTACGTTATAACAGGACATTCAAGTCTCGAGAGAGAAAGAGAGACGGGAGCGAAAAAGTAGCTCCGCACGGATAATGGTCTCTAAATGTCGACTCTCATGGGCTGCCATTCACGTGGTAGGATTTTCCACTCAACAGTGTTTTGATCGAGTCCTAACGCCTTGTACACTAATGGAATTAGTCATAAGGTGTTAATCTCTGTGCAAGTTTTGAATACTGACTAAACAAATCATGCCCCTATACAAATCCAATAAGGGCTCCTGTCTCTCTTAGCGCCACTCACGCCCTCTCAACCATACAGCGTTTAATCACTGTAAGTTTACGCTAAATTGGAATACAAAATTATACAGTATACAAATAACTCACATACACGGGAGATTACTGCATTATGAAAACCACAGCATAAGACTCTCTCGAAGATTGGTTATTATCCCGGGTTGAATCCAACGACTAATAACGTGGATAAGTAATCAGCAACCATGTTGTTCTTACTCGAAATGTGCTGTACTTTAATATTATAGGCTTTCAGGCACGAGACCACCGAGTGAGTCTCTGTCAGGATTCTTGATCCGCTGTAAAAACGAGCCGATTGTGATCAGACAGCACTAAAATCTCTTCATTCCTAGGTCTGTTCACATACACTTCAAACTTTTTCAATGCTGTGATTAAGGCTAGAGTTTCTTTTTCTAGATCAGTGAAAGAAATTTTGTCAGAATCTTTCACATTTTCGATCATTCCAATTTTGATGTTCTTGAAGAACTGTAATTTAATTAACAATATAAAAATAAGTAAATAATAAAAGCATGAAACCCTTTAACATTTGTTTGAATTTTACAAAAAAGAGAAAATTTTAACAATTTTGTTTAATTTATATTCTGAATTTTAATATACCGTTTTAGTATGTATGTAAGGAAGTCTGAGTAAATGTATTTGTTGTATGAGAGAATGTTCCTATGTGCAGTTTTTAATTTCATTTTAATTCATTCATCTTTGTATCGGATGAGATCTAGTCCTAGTTGGACTTCAGGCCTAGACCTAGTATTTTAATCAAATCCTTCGGGCCAGCCCTATTAGAGCTGAAAGTCAGCTCAGTGGTCTGGTTAAACTACTTTAATAATAATAATAATCTATCGTGGAATACACTTTCTGATGCTTTTTCAGTTTCGAAGACATGAAACATACGGGATGCAAAAGTTTAATTTCATCATCTTGAAGTAGTACAGCTCCAATTCCACAGTCAGAGGCATCAACTTGTAATACAAATTTCTTATTGAAGTCTGGAGCCCGGCATTGTCTGAAGTTAAAATGGCTTTTACCCTCTCAAAGGATTCTTGATATTCTGTAGTCCAAACAAACTTAGCTTTGGGGCTAGCCGTCTGTTAAGGGGGCTACTACAGCTGAGAAAGTTTCAGCAGAAACGCCGATAGAATCCTGCCATGCCCAAAAATCTCTGTAGCCGCTTTCAGTAGTAGATGGAGAAGCCATGGATACCTCTACATTAGCATTTACTGGAGAGAAGGCCTTTCCCAACTTCAAACCCAAGATACTGCACAGTTGCCTTCTCTCTAACTCACTTCTTTCTAGGTTGACTGTTAGTCCTGCTTCCTTAGTTTCTAAAAATCCTTCTCAGGATCTTCAGATGCTCTTCCCACGCTGTAGAGTAAATGAGTATGTCATCCAGATATACACCTTACTTCTTCTATGGACCCCAGCAGTTGATCCATCACTTGTTGAAACATTGCAGGTGCATTCATCAGACCAAATGGCAGAACAGTATAATGGATACAGTCCAAAAGGAGTAATAAAGCTGACAGCAATCCAGTACATTCTCATCTAAGGGAATTTGATAGTATCCCTTCAACAGTCTATCTTGAGCCAAACTTGGCTTGCCCAACATTATCAAGTAACTGATCTATAAGAGGCAAGTGATAATTGTCAGCCACACTGATGGAATTCTAGCTTCCGTGAATCAGTACACATCAGAAATGAGCTCACATCCGTTTCTTCACTAACACACATGGAGAACTGTAGTGACTTTGAACTGGGTTCTGCTAATCCATGCTAAAACAAATATCTGACTTCTTTCTTCAAAACATCCTCGGCGATAAGGTGACAGGCTTACAAGCTCTGCTTTCAGAATGTCTGCCATCTTCTTTGATTCATCCTCATGCTTGATCAGATCAGTACCAGGTACATCTGCAAATAGTTCTGTGAAGCTTCTAATCACTTCGCACAACTCACCACCTTGCTCAACACTCAGATGTTTCAGTTTATCCTCCAGATTTTCCAGAATTGAAGAATTATTCATCTTGCTTTCAGCTCCCAATTCATATCCATTGTCGTCTTCTGTAGTTGGAAGTAGTCTGGGGTTATTGACACACAGTTTCCATTTTGGTTTCTGGAGAAGTAAGGTTTAAGAGTGCTTCATATGTATCTTCCTTTTTCTCGCTTTCTGGTGTTTCAGTTACATAAGTTCTATCACTTAACCTCTCAGTTATCTTGTAAGGACTCCGAAACTTGTTGAAAGTAACTTGACAGGTAAAAACACTAACACTTGTTGATCAACACTAAAACTTCTTAGCTCAGTCTTCTTATCATATCTCTCCTTTTCATTTTCTCTCACTCAGCTTGACCTGGTTTCAGATTTTCTAAAGAGAATTTTCTAATCTCTTTCCACCTTTTCCTCAAGTTCTTTACATACTCCTTGGACTTCCACTTGATTTTTCTTCCCAATTTTCTGCAAGAATTTTCAACGGTCCTCTCACTTCTACTAAAAATCATCTCGTGAGGAATAACCCATGCTTTCTTGATAAGCATTCCTAATTTCAAATACTATCAATTGTACACCAACATCCCAGTCTCTACCTGACTCAGAACAATACTTAGTCAGCATACTTTTCAATGTCTGGTGAAACCTTTCCAAGGCTCCTGAGTCTCTGGATGATACGCAGGGACAACTGCTGTTTCACCCTAACAAGTTCATCACATCTCTGAAAACAGTTTCAGCTTTTAAAATTCTTGGTTCCCTCTATCACTTTGTGCAATCTCTGGTATCCCAAACTTTGAGAAAAACCCACTAGTTTCTCAGCAACTACCTTGCAGATATGTTTCTAACAGGGATTGCCTCAGATATCTTGTCACAGGACACATCAATGTTAACACAGATACTCATGACCCTTTCTTCTGCCTTCGCAGTGGTCCAACCATATCTATAATCACCTTTTACAAAGGGTTCTCTCTTAACTTCTATAGGTTGTAGGGGGCTTGAATGGTTTCATTTGGCTTTCCAGCTATCTGGCAGTATGACATAATTCCGACAGAACTTGCTAACATCTTTTGTGAAGTCCAGGCCAGAAAAAATATTTCATGGTCTTCTCCACAGTCTTCTTGGATTCCCATATGTCCAGACTCATGAGCTACTGCTACCACTTGCTTCTCAATGGATGGGATCAAAATTTTGATGATATCTACCCATTCAGCATCATCTCCTGCAGGCATCTGCAGGTCTCAGCTTCCTCATCAGCAAACCTTCCTTCAGATAATAACAGGTGGAGTTTGTTGCATCTCTTCTTGATCAACAACTCTGAAACAACTCAGCTATGATACATCCTTCTTCTCCAGGCTCATTAGCTTTCTCTGGTCACCTGACCAGCTTCAAGGGTTGAGCTCTCAATATCTGCTAACTCAGCTACTGTAGTTTCACTTTTACCTTCAGGAACATCTTGACTACTCAGAGTCTCTTCAGGGACGACAGCTTCTTCTTGGGAAACCTCTTCTTGGTCAGCATTAGGGAAAACATCATTTCCCTGGAACAACTCTTCTAAGCTCAAAGATCATTCTTGAGTGGGTAAAATCCTCAGTCTCTTCACTTACAGCATAGTCCTCTTATACTCCTAGTAGTCACAGTTAGGGAAACAGGGGGTTATTCTCCTTCTCCAAATCTACTGTAGGACTAACTCAATGGTTTATCTGTCACTTCATAGACAAGGAACAAATGGCACACTAGCAACTTCATTCCCTAACAGAACATGTACACCTTCAACAGCCAGTGAGTCCTTTACAGCAAAATCAACATCTCCTGTCACTAATTCACACGACAGGTGTAAGCGGCATATAGGAGTTACCTCTTCTCCTCCTATACCCTTCAAAATAACAGAATCTCCTGTAAGATTCTCCTCCAACTGGGCTAGCACCACGGACTACTACACCATGGTTGCTCCAGTATCATGTAACACCTAGACTGGTACCGCACATTTCTCCTGAGTTGTCAGCGCACCCTCATAGATATATGGCTTAAAAAGTCTCCAAACTGTTTCAGCTACTCACTGCGCAGGAAGTTACATTTCCACTGGTAGCTAAACATTCAGCTTGTTTAGTCTCAGCTCACTGAGTTTGGCTCTTCCCCACATTGCTCTTTGTAGTCTGTTTCACCTGGTTACTTCTACTACCTGACCAACTGGTTTGGACTGCCAATGTGTCTCATGACACTTCAACTGAAGTGGTCCTGCTCTCTCACACTTGTAGCAGACAACACCAGGCTTCTTTAATTGCCTTGCAACATTATTACATGAGGATTTTTACATTAGTTTGCTGAGGGATACTTACCGTAAGACTTGGTATTACCACTTGTAGGATTCCCATTAAATCTGCTCCTGAAATTTTGGATGAGACCTAAACTCCAGCGTTGATTCTGGCATTGACATTATAGTTCCTTCTGCTGCTGATAATGTAGTCTTCGCTAAGTGTAGCAGCTTTGTCAAGTTTATTCACCTCTCTCTCTCAAATAGGCTCTTATGTGTTCAGGAATTCCCCTAAGATATTGTTCAAGAACAACTAATTCTTCAAGATCTTCAAATGTTTTAACTTTAGCAGCCTCCAACCATCGTTTAAAACATCTTCTTACTTTGTAGGCATAATCCAAGAAAGTTATCTGGTCATCCTTTCTCAAAGATCTGAATCTTTCATTATAATATTCAGTGGTCATCTAGTAAACTTGTAGCACATTGTGTTTAAGTAATTTTGTACTTTTACACTGATCAGCTTATAAGGCTAACAGGCACTTCTTCCTTTACCAATGAGAACACTTGTAACAAGACTGACCATTTATCCTCTGGCCATCCCATTCCTACAGCCACTTTTTTCAAAGTGATCAAAACTCATCTGAGCTGCTTCTTGTAAACCCTGAATTAACTTGCACTCTTTACTACATGTTACGGGCAATTCAGCTGTAGCTTTCAACCTTCCATCTCTCTCTTGTGTCTAGCTATTTCTTCTTCTTCTGCTATTTTTCTTAATTCTTCAGCAGCTTTCTTCTCTTTCTTTTCTTTCGTGTTTTTCTGTCTTCTCTTTCTTCCGCCTGCATTTTCTTCAGCCTGCATCTTCTGTTTCAGTTTCATCCTCAGCATAATCAAATTTGCTTCTGCTTTCAGACGTCTAAGCTCTGCTTCTGCATCACTTTTCTTTCTTTTGCCCATGTTTATCTATAAGTTCTGCCTCAGCTGCGTTCAATTCTTGTGCTTCCCAGCTCTTCATCTATTTTACCAGAGTCCATCAGTGCTTGATTGCAGGAATTTATTTGTGCTCTTTACCATGTTGGCAGACACCTGATCACCATATGCTACCGCTATCTCACTCCATTGTGCTTTAGTCAGAGTGATTTCAGATAATCCTGGATGGAGGATTTGCTAAAAACTCTTGAACATCGAAGGGAGCCATCTCTGTTACCCAAATCCAACAATTCAATATGACAACAATTCAACACACTAGATTGCAAAACAATTATATGGTCACTCTCCTCATAAAATAGAAAACTGTATGGTCACTCTCCTAATAAAATATGTCCCTAACACTCACCACAGTATGAACCAGAGTGATATTTGGTGATCTTTTTTTTCCGGGGGTCTTGGGCACCATTTATATATGGTGACCCCAGAGTGTCCAGTGCCTTTCTTTCAAATCAAACGTGGTATCTAAGTACTTGGTATTTGATTACCAAACTTACCATTTATTCGCCAACAATTATAGTTACCTCACAACAGCCAGACACCTGAACCTCATCACACATACAAAACAACTGATTTCTCTAAAAGCAACAGTGATCCCTTATAAAGCTTATCAATCATGAAAGAAAAAGCAGATTAAGTCTGTTAAACAGGTGAGGTAAGATCTAAGGGCGTCACTCCATTAACATTATAAAGTCTGCTATTTCTATTTATTTCATTTCCTGGTTCGAGCTCACTTCAGTTACTCGAAGGAAAACATCTCACTTACCACTCTATATCTAATTCAAATCAAAATTACTGGTGGGTCAGCTGAAACTCTGATATAATATTTAAATACAAAAATTTATTTCTAAATTCAAAGATTATAACATGACATTAACAGTCTCAGGGAAATTATTACGGAAAAACAAAACAAAATTGGATTAAATCTGAATTAATCATCAGTCAAAATTAAATCGTAGTTAATTTAATTAATCAAAAATTATTCAAGTAAAGTTTAAATTAAGTAACAAAACTTGATTGAAAGGGAATATACTGTAAGTAAATTAATTCCCAAGTGTTAAACGAAATAAGGCAAATAACCAAATAAAAATGTGGATACAAAAGACACAGAAATATACTCTACAAAAAAGATTAAATATCCAAAAATGTAAAGTAAAATGAAGGTACAGCAACATATCACATATATGTATAAAAGAAAAAATTCTTCAAAAGATAAAGCATAAAACATATAACATAAAGAAATATTAAAAAGGGCAAAAGTATTTTTGCTTACAGCCGTAAACATTATTATTTTTAGCGCACTAAAAGCCAATGATGTTACAATACCTTGGTACCAAACGCTTTGTGTTTTTAATCAGGCGCCGTTACACACACACTTAATAAAATACACTGTTCAGATAACTCAGACACATTTACTAAGGAATTAAACAGTTAAAGGATAAGGAGTGACCATCGCTCATCAAAAATAATAACAATTACGTTCTAACAGAGGACATTCGAAGTCTCGGAGAGAGAGGAACGAGAGAGACGGGGAGCGAAAAAGAGCCCTTTCCGCACGGATAATGGTCTCTCAAATACGACTCTCTGTATGGGCGCGACGATTTTCCACCCAACAGTGTTTTGATCGAGTCCCCTAACGTCTTGTACACTAATGGAATTAGTCATATGAGAAGGTGTTAATCTCAGCAAGTTTTGAATACTGACTAAACAAATTGTGTCCCTATACAACGAATAAGGGCTCCCTGTCTCTCTTAGCGCCACTCACGTCCTCTCTCAAACCATACAGCGTTTAATCACTGTAACTTTACGTTAACTCTGAATACAAAATTATACAGTATACAACAACTCACACATACACACGGGGAGATTACTGCGTTATGAAAACCACAGCATAAGAATACACACATTATATATATATATATATATATTATATATATATATATATATATATATATATATATATATATATATATATATATATATATATATATATATATATATAATGGTAGGTGTTAAAATGAATAAGTGAAGAATAAACATATGAAGAAAGCTGTAGTGGTGGTGTGTGTTGAATCTGCTATATTTTATGTGAAAATAAGGCAAGGCTTGGTGACTAAATGAAAGAATTGGTATTAGAAACACATCGTTAATGTAACCTCTACAAATTTTATCAAACACACCATGCAATGGGTTAAATGTATAAAAACTAAAGAATTCTTAGTTGAAGCGTTAGGCTTGTGACGTCATAGTATTAGCTCCACCCCAACCGCTTGAGTTGAACAGACCCTATCAATATTGACTCTGGGTACGATAATAAAATTATTTTTATGCTAATGCAATAACATCTGCATGGAATAAAGTTTGAATGGTAACGAAATTTTGTGATCTAAATAGATTGTGGGATTAGGTCTATGTGTAGCCTGGGCTCTATCAGTGATAAAACATGATCACTGTAGCAAAACCTATTGTTCTTTGCAGCTAAGCCCGCCCACTGCTTGCTTCACGACCATTCCTTGAAGCTGACTGGTTGGCAGTAGTTTTGGAAACTTTGTTAATCTGTGGGTCTTTTCATCTTCATTAATTTAGCAGTGGTTGTTTTTACTGAACTAAATTACTTCTGCTGAGTATTAAAAGGAAAGAAATATTATATCCCCTGAAGTAAAATCATACGCATCTCCCAAAAAATGGAAAAAAATAGGAATGAAGTCAGGAGTGTTCTGCGGTGTTGCAGTTTAGTTTTTCGTAAATGAGGTTCAGTTGACCACCGAAGTTACATAAGAATGCATTCGAATCGGTGTACTTGAATTACAGGACAATGATGATTACCGTCTTGATAGTGTG
Source organism: Macrobrachium rosenbergii (assembly GCF_040412425.1). Classification (NCBI taxonomy): domain Eukaryota; kingdom Metazoa; phylum Arthropoda; class Malacostraca; order Decapoda; family Palaemonidae; genus Macrobrachium; species Macrobrachium rosenbergii. The sequence continues at coordinate 81,521,937 of NC_089752.1, read as the reverse complement.
AAGCGTGTCCACCATTCTAAATTTCAACACAGAGCTGTGCAGGCTTATGGAATTTCACATTGATTTCAGGAAATTTTACTACATTTTAATAGTATAAAATCGGAGGTACAGAAACATTAGGAAAAGTATCGATTTTTGGATTTCGGGTTTTAATCGTAACAGAAGATTTGAGATCATCCTAACATGACTTAGGATTGGCCATACCCGCTTGACTCATAGCTATATGTATATGTATTTTAAAGAGAGCCAGTGCCCCAGTTTGTGCTCACTGTGGTGGTCAGTTATCCGTTAAGCACATGCTGGTGCACTGTCCGAAATTTAATCGCCTTGGGGCAAAGTACTTACTAACTGGGAAGACTACTGTATTTTAGAAATTGTAAATGATCACGTTGAGGTAGATAATCTTATGAGTTATCTTAAAGAATCTGGTTATTTTAATGAGATAGGATCTTAGTATACATTTTGAATATAAAAGTTTAATATATACATATTTTTTGTTGATTCTATCTATTATCATTCTTCATTTTTTACGTTCATATTTTAACACTGAATTTTACTAGTATATTATTCACCTATTCATTATCAGTCATATCATTAATTAATTTATATATTTCACCTTCATTACGGCGCTGAATAATCCTGATGGGTTCCGGCGCTTGGTCTTCAAGACGTACAGTAAATTTCATAATCAATCAGTCAATTAAATTGCATTCCTTTACACATTCGGTGGGATGACAAGTAGTGACAAAACGAGAATGTGCCTATGTTTAACTTAAGTTACAGTGTGATAGGCGTTGCAAGTCATATTGGATATAATTTGCTGAAAATTTTCGTAAGGAAATTATTTCCTCTCGAAATAATAGGATCATAAAAAGTGACGTAGGCTTATATTGTCTATGGCTTTTTGTCGGTTTACATTTAGGCCTGTCTTATATTCAGCCGTTTGATTGTGGTTCTTGTTGTGATTGTTCTTGTTGTTGTTGCTGTTATGGTGCTTGCAGTGTCTCCGAAAATTTTTCATGTGACCAAACATTGCAGAATAAACATAGACCTATTCATAAAGTACTAGTGTAAAGAGTTATCTGACTACTATTGTAAATTGAAATTTAAGTCATTTGTCTTAAGTATAAGCAATCGAGATTGTTATGAATATAGTCTACGCTAGAATATTCTCCTACCAAGCAATCGAGATTGTTATGAATATAGTCTACGCTAGAATATTCTCCTAACAACAATGAAAGAATGCCCCCAAAATCAAATGAATCGTGGGCTACTCGTAGACTGGTTTGGGTCATCTCATGCGTGTCTTTGTCAGGTTTCATTTATTTTTTCTTTTGTTATGTATTTTTTGATGCCTTCATTCTCATAGAAATGCAACAGCAGCCTTATATTTAATCATCACAGTAATATGATCTGTTATCCCTTTCGTAAATATATTTTCTATATAAGTTTTGAGAGCAGTTTGAAAATTGTGTGTAAGGCTGAGGCAGCCCTATGATTGGTCTGTGTGCACCATCCGCTACATGCCGACAGGTTTGACTTTTATCCTCTGTAGTGCAAGTGGTGATGCAATTACTCGTACTATGGCCATCGACGCATGTGCACATGTAAGTGTCTATGCACGTGCTTATGTGTACGTTCCAGCTACTATATTAATTAATAGCCACTCTATTTCCAGCTGATACGGGTAGAAAACTATTTGCAATAAGAAATTGACGTGTAGGCCTATGCCCTGTCATTGCCTCAAAATACAAGAAATCGACGTGTATAGCAGAGTCCAGCGTTCTTTGCAGTTAAGCCCCTCCCACGGCTTACGTCATGACCATCTCTTAGAGCTAATTGGCTGGCAATAGTTTCGAAAAGTTGGTTAATCTCTGGTTCTTTTCATGTTCATTAATATTGCAATGGTTGTTGTACCAAACTAAATTACGTTCTGCAGATTATCAAAAGGAAACATTATATTGTCCCTGAAATAAAATCGTAATATGGCGGAACATCGCCGAAAATCAAAAATCAAGAAAATCTTAAAGGTGGTTAAAAAATTATTGAGAAAATATTCTGCCATTTTGAACAAAGTCAGGAGAAATAATTTCCGATGATGCAGAACAGTGTTGTGTTTCAATAAAGGTGGTTAAAAAAGGAAAAGGTGAACAGTCTGAATACGGAGTTGTGTTTATAAAGGAGTCCACCTGAACACCTGAATAAGGAATGTCTGCGTTCGAATCGTTGCATTTGAATCACTGGACAATGATAATTACCGTTTGATACTGTCAAGCATGTTCACCATTCTAAACTTTAAACACAGAGACTTTCTCAGACCTATGCAGACTGGTATTTCATATTGATTTCAGGAAATTTTACTACATTTTAAGTCATTAAATCGATTTCATTGCACTCGTTTACATATTCGGAGGGATGACAAGCAGTGACTGCACTCTACAAAACCTATATATGACTATCTTTAACTTGAAGTTTTACAGTATAATAGGCTTTACGAGTAATATTGATATAAAATTTGCTGAGAATTTTCTTAAGGACGTTATCTTCTTTCGAAATAACAGGATCATAAAAATGCACGTAGACCTATAATGTCCCATGTCTTTTTGTCGGTTTACGCAGCTTATGGTGTTTGGATTATAGGCCTATCTTATACTCAGTCGTTTTTATTGTGGTTATTCTTATTGTTTTATGGTGCTTGTAGTTGTGTGTCTTCGAAAACTTTTCATATGGTGACCTACAACTGCAGAATAAAATACTGGTGTAAAGAATTATCTGCCTACTCTTGTCAATTGAAATTTATTCATTTGTTTTAATTAAAAGTAATTGAGATGTTTATGAATATAGTCTACGCTAGAATATTCAGAGAGAGAGAGAATATTTACTGGCTCATGTATCCTTTTGTCCAACAGGGTAACCTATAAGAATGCCCCCAAACGCAAATGAATATCATGGGCTACTCGCAGACTTGTTTGGATCCTCTAGTCTCATACATAACTTTTTCAGCTATCATTTATTTTTTCTTATTTCGTTAAGCATCTTATGATGCCTTCATTTTCATGGAAATGCTACAGCCGCCTTATATTTACTCATCACAGTAATATAATTTGTTATCCCTTTTGTAAATATATTTTTAATATATTTCGTTGAGAGCAGTTTGATAGTTGTAAGGCTGAGACGGTCCTATGATTGATCTGTATGTCATTGGCTACGTGCCCATAAGTTTTACTTTTATTCTCTGTGATACAAGTGGCGTTACAATTACTATGGCCATCCACGCATGTCTGTGCATTTGCACTTGCTTATACGTGTACATTCCACTTTATATTATGCATTATGTGTCGTGGAGTTGAAAACTATATTAATTAAAAGTTACTGTATTTCCAACAGATACTGGAAGAAAACTATTTGCGATAAGAAATTGACGTGTAGGCCCATGCCCTGTCATGTTCAAAAAAAAAAAAAGCAAGATGCTTGTGTATTTAGGCTCCACATGATAAATTAAAAAAAGATGCACAGACTAAACGATCCAAGATCTTCCTAATGATATATAGCTTAATATATCTTTTATCAGAGATATCAGTTTCATACTTCACAACTCCGGGAACTCAAATCTGTTGTGTCATCATTCATGCACGACGCTCAACATGACCGAACGAAGTCAAATCCGTTCTGGTAATCATTTGGACTGCTAACTAGTGTGACGTCATTCACCCCTCGAGGGCTAACCAATCACTGGCGTGCAGTGGCGGGGCTTAGCTGCAAAGAGCGGTGAACTCTGCTGTAGTAGGCTTTCGTTTGCATTTGATATGAGTAGACTGATACAAGCTCGTATGTTTATAAGGTGTGAGGGTTCTTGTATACATAAACGTTCAAATTTGACTAAAGAAACAGCCTGAGCTACACATGCGCATGTGTCACATCGTCACCCGTGGGTGGACAGATAAAATGAAACTGCCTCTAGTGGGCAGACAATAGCACATTTGTTTCCCAAGCATTTCCATTATGATCGTTAGTGTGGAGTCAAGCAGCGCCGTCAGTTTCAGAAGTTCATGCAGTACAAAATTTTGGCAAAATTTATTATATTAACACTTAGTTACCTCTAGGGTTGCCAACTGTCCTTTATTTCAAAGGACAGCCATTTAATTTAGGTATTCAGTCCTTGTCCTATTTTGCATTTAGAAAGAACGCCAAATGTCCATTATTTCTGTCATATTACCACTGTCAACAAAATTGATGACAACGTGATGTGCAGAATTGTGCACAAACTTGACCAGACAATGGTGGTGGTAGTTTGTAAGGCACTGTAGTCTCCTCGCACTAACCTGGCGGAGAAGCCCCGCCCACCATTGTAACTGCATAGCTTGAAGGATTCGTCAGTATTGTATCTATTTCGAATTTAATCATTAACAAGCATACAAAATATAGCATTTCATTACAAAAATCTTGATGTAATGTATAAATTTCTACTCTTTCTGCATAGTTGCTGTCACTGAAATACTTGTCATTGTATAAAAACACACGAAGGAAAAAAAACGAGTGCAACTGTTTGCAAAGAAAGGGGAGGCATGCTGGTTAATGGAACAGCCATTGTTTTGGCGACAACACATAATTATTTTTACTGATTAACTAATCTTTAATTTGTATTTGAATTTATGTTTGGGTTTAATCGTAAGAGCAGTACTCTTTGGTTTAAGGTGATCTAAAATTAATTTGCTATAGGACTACGTAAATTTTATGCTATTTTCGAGCTGATTAAAGGGGAAAAGTAAAAGCTATATAGTTTTTAATGTATTTATTGAGTAATAATAATACTGAATCGGAAATATATGTCGAAAAATCATATGTATGTATCTCTCCTAAATGCCAAGATACATGTATTAAAATGACATAAAGTTATAATTTAAAAGTGAATGTCAGCAAACGAAGGCAATTAACCACATATAGGCCTATAGCCTACAGCTTCATTTACAATACGACTGCATAAATTCATAAACAAAACTCATAATATAATTGCTTAAATGTATAGTCGCATAAAACAAAGGGTAAATAAAGAAGAGATATCATTTTTTGGTTTATGCAATTATTGGAACTAGACCCATACGAGGCTACCAATCAGCTCCTCCAGATTCAACCACTTAACCAAGGAATTTTAGTAAATAGCCTAAGGTCTGTGAACCGCAAATCTCTTCTTCTTTAACGTGCTTTTATTCCCAGTTTTTTGGGGTAAAGCACGATGCCTTCTTTTGAAGGACTTTTGATTTGCTTTTGGGGTAGACCTGTGGTCTCGATCGGCTGCCCTGCCTGACATCGCTTAGACCCCGGTACGTATGTTTCAATGGCGAGCGTTCGAGACGTGTGAGATGTTTGAATGTTTTTAGAAGGTGTTGTAATTTATGTAACATCCATTTGCTTTTAAGCAAACCTATCCGTTGATTACATATATAATCCCGGATGTCTACACGGATAGCAAAGTGTCTGCCTCTCTGATCAGCCGGCTTGCGGGATTGAACCCGTGCCACAGACCTCTACGAAGTCCGAAGCTGCTGCTGTAACCGACTGAGCCATCGGGGCTCTTGAACCGCAACTATCTCCAAGTATTCTAAATTCTAGCGATGATTTCCGAGTTTGACTACATATGGAATAAGCACTCTATTAACTCTATTTCAGCTCTGTGATAAAATCCTATACTGGTACTCAATATTGCCATTGGATAAACAAAACAAAAAAAAAAATAAGATAAAAATAAAATACGAAAAATAAATAAAACAAAACGGATGGAAGAAAATGCCTCGTTTTAGACCAGTTTTTTTCACTTTGTTTGGAGATATCTAACACTTTTCTGAAAATTTACCAAACTTTGTTGAACTGGATCAAACCTTCCATACCTAACCACCTATTTACGGACACGTGTGGCCTTTTAACAACTGGATTGGAACTGGAGAGCTGGGGAAAATTATTAATAGACCTATATATGGGTAGTGCTTACCTGATCTTCCTCCTCCGATCGCTCATTACGAATATAAATATAAAAAGACACCTTTACTTTGTGTTAGATTACGCAGGAAATTAAATAGGTAAATATATGAAGCTATGTAAGTATTTATCTTCAAATGGGATGAAAAATATAAGAACTTTGTTGACGTCAATGAAATCAGCTGATGAGGTGACAAGTGTAAGATTCCATATCCCGCCAAAACAATGGCTGTTGCATTAACCAGCACACATCACCTTTCTTTGCATACAGTTGCACTCGTTTTTTTATACAATGACAAGTGTTTCAGAAAGAAAGTGTTTCTATGCAGAAAGAATAGAAATTTATACAAAACATCAAGATTTTGTAATGATATGCTATATTTTGTATGCTTGTTATTGATTAAATTCGAAATAGATACAATACTGAAGAACGCTGCAATCCATGCAGTTACAGTGGTGGGCGGGGCTTCTCCGCCAGGATAGTGCGAGGAGGCTATAGTACTGTACGCGCTACATACTCGTTCTTTTAAGTTTGTGTGCCGCTGCTTCTCGGGTCCAGTCACTTTCAGTTTCAGTTGCCTTTTCAACGTTGTGACTTGCAAAGATATGCTTTCGTTGTCATTATGTCTAACATATGTGGAGATTAATTCATCTCATTTTTCTTTCATAAAATTGTCAGCTCCTTGCACGCAATATATTTTGTGAAATTAAAGAGCATTATATCTTAAAAATATAAGCAAGGAGAAGAAAACATTCAAAAATTTAGAAAAAAAATGGCATACTGAAAAAGCTTTTAGTATGTGGTTATGTGAAGTACTAGCTATACCGGGTGATCATTCAAAAGCACGCTGCAAATATTACAAGTGTGCTATTGCAGCAAAATAGTGTCAGCTGGTAGGCTGAAGCATGCAGAGACAAGAAAATATTAATGCGGTCCCGTACCAGACAGTGTGTACTGTACCAGGTCCAGGAATAATACAGATGCACACTGTAAATAGGCCTATTGCAAGTATGCTAGTGCAGCAAAATATTGTCAGCTGGTATAACATACAGAGACGAGAAAATATTAATGCAGTCCCGTAATAGACAGTGTCTTTTACTAACTTGTTAGTTAAGAAATGTGACACCACTGCAGAGTTGGAAGCAATATTCCGTTATAGTTATATTTTTATATGTATTTTTTATCTTATAGCATTATATATTTATTATGATATAATTTTATATTAATTTATTTTTTATCTATTTTTTACTTAGCTCTTTTCTTATGAGTTTTTTTTAGGTTATTTATTTATTTATTTATTTATTTTTTTTTTTTGCTCAGTTTTTGAGGGGAATTTTGCTCCTTTTCATAATTGTCATTTGACAACACTGGTTGTGAACTTCAGACTTGTTCAGTTACTGTGCTCTTAGTATCTGTAAAGGAAGGTTACATGACGGTTATTTTACTGTAGCTGTATATTGATACCTATTAGGTTGCTGGTGATACAACAATAAGTATGGTTAGCTACATGGTTAAGAATATGGTTACGATGGTGTTACTTATACATGTATTATTTTCAGGCAATTAATAACAAATTATTACAAGTATATATACGATTGAAAATCGCATTACTTAGCTGACTAGCTTAGTTCATTAAATGTTGACTTTGAAAATATATATCAAAAAGCAATTAATGTTTAATGGTTTTCTGTTGCCAGATCATGGAACACCCAGTGAAGAAAAAAAAGCCCATGTGCTCATTTAACAAGGACTGGAAAAAGGAGTATGAATGGTTGGTAGAAACTAGTAATCCACAAGAGGCAAAGTGTGACATTTGTCAAAGTGATTTTAAAATTAGATACATGGGTGCTTTAGCAGTAACACAACATGCAAATTCGGATAACCACAAAACGAGAATTAAACTTGAGCTTGCAGTTCTCTAATTGATAAATTTTGAGTGAAAACTAATTCAGAAGAAGAAGGTATTGTAGTTGCTTCGGAAATAGCTCAAATATATCAGCAGTTAAACACAATCATTCATACAACTCGCTGGATTGTGTCCTGAAATTAAATTCAAAACTTAACCAGGATTCAAAAGTTGCAGCAAAAGTATCTTGTGGTCGAACCAAACTGAGGCAATTGTTACAAATGTGCTAGGTAAAAAGGCATTAGGAGTGGTTATGGATGATTTGAAACAACATGATCCTCCTCTATTTTTTGCACTTCAAACTGATGCTTCAAATATAAAAAAAACAGGAAAATGTTCCCTGCATGTGTTCAGTATTTCAGCATGGAACATGGCACGGGAAATTATATTATTGATTTTATCGAGAATGCAGAGGGAATGTTCAATTGTTTGAAAAACACTATGGATAATTTCCAACTTGATTGGAAGAGTTTCTTGTTTTAGTGCACAAACGCAAATTGCAATTTTGGAGTAATCCATTCTTTATATACAAACATTCGCACATTGAATGATGGTATTGTTAAGGCTAACTGCAGTGCGCACATATTACACAATTCAGCAAGATTTGCTTTGGGAAACTTGAATGTGGACATTGAAAATATTGTCCTGAAAATTTATGGCCATTTCTCAATGTCAGCAAAAAGACGCGAAACTCTTAAAGTTTCATTTGTTTGTAGATACAGAATTTAATGAAATTCTTCGACATGTACCCAGTAGGTGGCTGCTATCCCTGCAGCCATGCATTGAAAGACTTTTACTTTCTTGGAAAGCTTGAAGTTTTTATTTCTTGAACAGACCGACTGATTGCTCTAAACAATTACTTCAACTTCTTAGAATAGATAATGATTCCACAGAAATTTCTCAGCTTATTGAAATTTATTTGCTGTTCTCGCAGCATGTTATGGAGATATTTAAATCAGCCGTTCAAGAACTGGAGAAGAACGAAACTTCAGCAGCAGATGTTTTCATTATTTTAGCCGATTTCTAAATAAGTTAAAATCCCGATATGATGAAAAATTCTTTGGGTATCAAGTTCACAAACTTCTTAAAAATGTAGATATTACTGAAGCCCAAGAGACAACTGAAGACTTTAGATTATTTCTTAGGTCATCAATAACATATTTGGAAAAAAGAATCGACTGATGAAAATTCAACATTTGGAAAGTTATCAGATCTGAGTTTTATTAAGATATTCCTTCCCAAAATATCAGAAATTGTATATTTGAAGTTGAAAGTCAGGCTTAATTTGGACATGGATAACTTCTTTGGTGAAGTTTCATTAATTCAAGAAAGTTTCAGCAAGATTCAAAGTTCTGTCCTGTTTGCAGAATGCAAAACAACATGCAGCAAATGGTACGTGATTTTAAAAAGTGCTAATCAATATATTTAAAATAGTTTCATTTGCGCTTATAATCCCCGGAACATCAGCATACTGTGAACACATTTTTAGTGTAATGTCATCTAAATGGCGAAATGAAAGAAACAGATGCTCCATAGAACTAATGAAAAGTGAACTTTTCATACACTTTAACTTGAAAGACACTTGACGGGAATTTTCGGAAAAATATAACATGATCCACAATTGCTGAAGTCCGCCAAAAGTCAGAACGAATATAACTTTAAAAACTAGAAGCTTGTGTAAAGGTTTGGTCAAAGTATATTCAAACTTATGGATAGATTTAAACCTTAATTTTAAAAATACGGCTACATTTCTAATTATTGTCCTTTATTGAAATTTGTCAGAGTTGGCAACCCTAGTTACCACTCATGGGGTGTCTTTAATGAATCAGTGGTTTGCATCATGGTATTTTGAAATCTCTGAACACTTGCACCAGATAGGGTTAAGCGAACCATTTGTCAACAATCCATTGATCATGGAGAATAGTAGACTAGTCCCAAAGCAATAGGGTCAGGTCGTGCAGTTTTATGCAACGGATTCACATTAATTCCTTTCTCCCTTTCCACGTACCCATGAGTAGGCTATATGGTGGTTTTGTTGAGATGATAAGCTGCCAAGCGAAGTCGCTTATTGAAACTTTAGCCTTATGTTAGTTGATGATCAGTGGCCCTAGAGATGGGGTGCTGTGCTCTCTCCCGGGCTCCATTTTGCGATCCAACCCGCCCATGTGTGAAGTCATACATAAGATTCGAGATGATGGAAACTACTTTCATTTACTCGTGTGTTTTCGTCAACCATTATGAAGAGATAATCCTTTCTGTCGTCATATTTCGATATCAAGGATTAGATGTATTGGTCATTGAGCTTCATTTTTCAAATCAAACTTTGTTTCCCCAATGACTCTTGCTTAAACGAAATTTTCAAACTTTCGTACATTTTTTGCACAGCTGTGTTTTCTTGCCATTCTATTTTCTAATGCTATCCACATTTTAATAAAGATTTGCAATGAGGACAACGTATTTCCGTTTATGTAACAAAAGAATAAGACGTTCGGTGAACAAGCACAACTGGAAGAATCTTGCAGAATATTTTTGAGTGTACTGCACTACACTGCAAATGTAGTAGCCTACAGTACTTTGCACCGTCAAATTCAGTTGAGTACAGCTCAGTAATTCATCATGCCTTTCATTTACGAGCATTGTAATTACCTACTAGAAAAAGCAAAGTTCGAGTTTTCGTTTTGTCGACAAAGAAAGATGAAATTAGAATTTGTGTTGGATAATCCTGTACTTCATCGAAAAGAAAGGCGAGAGTGGTATCTCTATTGATTGTTTTGAAATCTGTGTGGTTGGTGGTGTCAAGGTGGCTGCCACACTAGTAGTAATGATCAGGCACACCAGATATAGGCCAGAGAGGATGTCCTCGCAGCTTCTCTAGAAAGCCAAAGTAGTCACAAACAAATACAGATCAAACACTTCTCCCCTTCACGATGTTGCCTGGCAGTTTGTGGCAACTGAAGCTCTTCACCATAACTATTTTCCCAAATATGATGGTTACTAGTGTTTTTTAAGGCCTTGAGTTTATTCATTGCCCATGATAAGATGAAATTTTTTCATGAATGTTTTCTATCAGCAATAAAAGAGCTAAAGGGAGGTATATAATCGTTTGTCTTATTATATATATATATATATATATATATATATATATATATATATATATATATATATATATATATATATATATATATATATATTATATTTATATATATTGTATTTATTTAACATTACATGTGATTGTGAACACTGACACGTGATTTACAGATCTGTTTTAACTACAGGGAAAAACGAGAGTGGATGTAGGTCCTGACCAGTTTTGGCATATATATATATATATATATATATATATATATATATATATATATATATATATATATATATATATATATATATATATATATTATATATGTGTGTGTGTATGAAACACAAAAACACCGTATCGTGCTTCTCCGTTATGTACAGAAAAATCTACAGTCACTTCTTGAATATCAAGACGAACTTTATTTGTAAAAATCTTTACAAAGCATACTGTATAGCTTTCTTCCATCCTTGTGTGTGGACTTGATCACCAAAGTGGGACATAAACAATGGTGAGTAGAGAGAACAAATTTTAAAAAAAATGAAACTGATAAACAAGGTTACAACAAGAGAACTAGTTATCGAATCATATTTCGTTCCATATATTATGTTTCCAGGTGATCTGCGAGGAGGCAGGGCAAAACGTTAGTCTTCTGGAACGATATCTTGAGGGTTGCTATCCAAAATGGCAGTTTGATCTACAGACTTTGGAACAGGCGAAGGGTGGTTATCCACATTATCAGATTAAAGAGGGCAGTACACATTTCTGAAGGCCCTAATTCTGGCTCCTTTGCAAATTTCCTCACTTAAAAGTAAATTATCTGTAAGTGATGGCAACTCCTTCCACAATCCTCCGAGTGGTCCTGTCTGTCTTTTTAATCAATGGAATGATTTAACTCGCAAGTGTGCCTAGCAATGGTGCTGTAAACATTCCCCAAATGGCAAATGGCCGGCTGCAACATGTTCACGTTTTCTCTGGTCCTGGGAACGACCGCATTTTCCAGTGAAACATTTATCACAGGTTTTGCATATTATAGCATAGACTCCGACATCGCTGACTGGTATTTTAAAACTGTTCGTGATCATTTTCTTTCTAGGACTGTTAGGGTATTAGAAAGTTACACTTTACCCATGTCTTTCTTTTCTAAGATTATTTGAGACTTAACCAATCATAATTGTATGGAAGGGGAAGGGATTTAAAATTAGTAATTGATCTTGTGTTCCTTTGGATTGTAAAACATTCCCTGGCCTCTATAAGAACATTCGTCATTAAAAAAAAATCTTTGGGTAATATATCTTATTGAAACTTAGTTAAAAAAATGTGAAACTAGGTCCACAAACTTGAAACGCTCTAAAAAACAAAAAAAAAAAAAAAAAACAAAAAATTGTCCAAAACATCAATTCTTGGTGGATTATCAAGAAGCCGCCTCCTTCTTTTCCTAATCATTTCAAGCGAAGCTTTTTATAATTTGAAAATCCAAAATCCATCCTGGCTGTCCTCCCCCAGTTGTTATGGCAAACCTGACGGGTTTCTTATGTGCCTTATAAGGTGCGCCGGCTCCACCTTATCGACCAGTTGCTTCCGGAGTTTTGTGAATGACTTAAGGTTAGGTTCATCTATACTGTCGATGTAATTTTTGTAGGTAATGTAAGTACTGTTGTTGTTGATTGCATTATTGTTTATTGTTTTGTTGATTTTTATTATGTTGTTAAGATTATTTATTAGTTTTGTCACTAATTTTATGTTGTTAATGTTAATTCTTTTGGGAGACATTGAGGTGAACCCCGGGCCTGCTACTCAATACTGTAAGAAAAATTGTAGAGAACTTTCCTCAATTATTTGGGGTTTAGGGTCAAATCTTGATCTGTAGAGTTGCAACCATAACTATAATTTGATGTTTTTATCTGAGACACTTGTACGTAGTAACAAGTCAAATGTTGAGATTTTTTAATCCCAGGGTTTGATGGACCAGATTTTATTGATCATAACATCCCACATGCATAAGGTATGGTTGTATACAGAAAGTCTGGACGACCTATACGAGTATATCATCAGAAAAACTTACGGTACAGTATAGTTGCCATGGAATTCTTCGTTTTGAGATTTTCAGCAAGTTCTGCAATGTGTACATATTTGCTGTTTACTCTAATCCAAATATCTACGATTGTCGAGAATTGGAGAGGATTAGTGTGGCTAAGTCACAGGATTCAAAAACCTCATTCATTCGTTATTTGTGGAGATTGCAGTGCAAAGCACAGCGTGTGGCTTAACTCATATTCCACAGATCAACATGGCTGGTATGCTCTTGAGTTCTGTGCATCCTCCGATTTTGTCCAGATGATTAAGGAAACCCACGCATATTTCTGGTAATAGATTGGACCTCTTATTCACAGATGTTGCAGCTATTGTGAAGTCCAAGGTCTGTGAGTATATAGGCACTTCCAATCACTGTGCCTTTGAGATGGACATATCTGTCAATCAATATATTCCTAATTCCACCATTGGAAAAATGGTCTGGCTGAAATCTAGAGTCAGTTGGGATCAATTGTTGAAGCATGTCAGTCAGTCAATATTTCAGATGCTATATCAGATCCAGATCTCAAGAAGTTAAATGAAATGCTGATGGCTATTTTAGTGAAGTATGTCCCTAGAAAGGTTATTAAATTCAGGACAAATGACCATCCATGGTTTGATGATGCATGTGGAAGAGCTTACCATGAAACAGATCAAATTCAACGCATGGAGACTAAATCGTTCACGTGAAAATTACACCGTTTTTGTTAAGTCTCACTGTGCTGCAAATAAAATTTATCATATAGCTGATAGAAATTACAATAATTCCTTGAAGGAATTACTCAACCTCATCTGTGGTGGACCAAATTGGCATCATCTATCTTTGGTTCAGGCTCATCTTCCAATTCTCCACTGCTAACAGATGATGGTAGATTGGTTAATGGCCCAAAGGAAAGAGTTGATCTGCTTCATCAAGCTTTTGAAGCTAAGCAGTCAGCTGAGGATGTTCCTCTCCCTGATACTTGTCATCCTGAACCTATTGTTACAAAATCTACACTTCACTCTAGGGAAGTTAAGAAAATTCTGAACAGTAGATTAGCTACTGGCCCTAAGGAAAAAGCTGATCTGCTTCATTTAGGCTTTTGAAGCAAAGCAAACAGCTGAGGACGTCCCTCTCTCTCGTACTTGTCATCCTGAACCTATTCGTACAAAATTTACATTGTACTCTAGGGATGTTGAGAAAATTCTGGATAATTTTGATATCTGGAATGGAGAAGATCCATATGGTTTCTTGCCTTTGTTTTCTTTTAATTTTCTATTGTGTTTTTATCCAAGATCAGTAGAGTCTATAGATTTTTACGTCAATGTAGTACCTTTGCAGATGAGCGCAAGCTTAGCAATACAGTGCCTGTTCCAAAGAGTGGCATATCTGCAGACTGCGTTAACTACAGGCCAATTTCTATTCTCCCTGTACTCTGCAAAGTTGCAGAAAAACTTATTTTTAAGGCCCTATATAATTATGTGGAATCTAAAGGATTGTTTACTGATAGTCAATATGCATATCGGAAGCAGTTAGGTACCTGTGATGCTTTTTTAGATTTGACATGCCATTTGCAAATGAACCTTGATAAGATTTTGAGTGTAGAGTAATTCAAATAGATTTTAGTGCTGCTTTCAATTTAGCAAATCACAAGACACTTACTTATAAACTTCAGAATCTTGGATTGGGTTGATATGTTTTAGGATTTCCTTACAGGTAGACAGCAACTAGTTGCTGGTGATGGGATCTTTAGGAAACCATGACCTATTTTGTCTGGAGTTCCACAGGGCAGTGTTGTTGGTCCATTTTTATTTTTAATGTTTACAAGTGATATTGTTGTTGGCCTGGAAAACAAGTTTGTTCAGTATGCCACTGATGCTTCACTAGTGGATATGATAAAGTCTTCACTTATGAGAAATGGAGCTGCCCTCAGTCTCAATCGGGACATGGAGTGGATTAGTGAATGGTGTAGTCGGTGGGGTATGAGGCTGAACTCCAGTGAAATGAAAACACTTGATTAGCAGATTTTCCACCCCATCTACCCCTCCAAGTCAATGGGACACTGCTGAATGAGTCTGAAGCTTTAACTATTCTAGGTGTAACTTCTGACTCGCATCTTACTTTTGAGAAACATCTAGTGAAAGTGTCAACAAATGCCACATAAAAGTTAGGTATTGTACAAAAGGCCTCAGTATGGATGTCTGCTTCTGCCAGAGATTTATCCCCTTTAAATAGAGTGGTTTGTGGTGGTAGGTTTCTCTTTCCTAATACTACCAGTTAATTCTTGGACTGTTTGTCAATTTTTCATAAGTTATATTTTAAGAGATCTTTCACATTCTCAATTAATCCCTGATCCCTTTCACTTGCCGAGAGCGACCAGATTTGCTGGTCAGCAGCACCAATATGCAGTAAATGTGCCTCACTGTCGAACTTCTCAGTTCCAGAGGTCCTTTGTTCCTCACACAGTCAGACTGTGGAAGTCTCCCTGAGGATGTTGTGCAATTGGAACTTCAAAAGTTCAAGCGAAGATGCAATGCATTACTACCCCAAAACTATTTTCCTTGCATTTTAATACATTTTTACTTATATTAATTTATTTATCTATTCCTTTTTTTAATGAGCAAGATCTCCTCTTTCTGTATTTCCCTTTACCTCTCTTACTTCTTCCTAATGAACACCTATTCCTCGGGAGCTTGAATTTCAAGTCAGTGGCCCTTATGGACTTGTTCCATATGAGTAGGGTTCATCTTCTTAATAATAATAATAGACTGAAAATCTACTCGTCTCCAGCATGGTGGGCGATCGCTAAGTTTGTTGCACATGCTATTGCCTAATTATAATTTTTTTGCACATGCCCATACACTCACGACTTTTTTAAAATCACAAATATGAAGCCATTTGAAAATCATAAATATTAAGCCACATATGCCAGTTGATATTGAAATCACTTTACCTTGGGAGTAACATATATCCAGAGGGATTTATAATGAGTGCATCTGCCCTGCTAGAATTTGATCCTTCACCATTTTGGTTTAGCAGGACAGATATGCAGTCGGTTAATCGAATTGTATATTAAGAGGGATAAAAGATGGTTTTGACTCTAATGTACATATTCCAGGCAAATTCAGGTTCTGTACTTTAAATCGAAGTCAACCCCTCTCTGCCATGACAGCTAATATTAACAGCAAATACACTTTCATATGCATTTTAGTTTGCCTTAGAAATAACTGAAGTCCGAATGGACTTGATGGGAACGTGTGATCCACTTTGCAACTTTGACCTTTTGGATTAGATACACTGGTAGACATTTGACCCATCCACTCAGCTATCTAACTAACAGAAGAGGAGACATGTGCCACCTCAGTATTTATAAACAAAATCAACCCATCTCCTCCATGATAACTGGTTAAAAGTTTGTAACACTTGGCTAAATATGATGGTCTTGACAATAAAACTTATGTGACTTTATAATTACGAATATTAAGCCACAAATACTTCTTGATATCAGTCACTTTGCGTTGCTAATAACTTGCACATAGAGAATACTGTATTGATAAGTGCACCTGTCCCTGCCAAGATTTGAATTTGTGTCATTTGTTTTTTTGTTATTGCACAGATACAGTTGAGTTTTTTATTGGGCTACCAATAAGAATAAAAGCTATTTTCATTTACATGTACATAATCATGTCAAATTCAAGATTTGTACCTGAACTGAAGTCAGTACGTCCTTACTATGACAGCTGGTTGTGAAGTTTGTAACACATGCCTAATTATAATTGGTTTGTCACGACTTTTTCACAATAAAAAATATTAAATCAAATGGGTTTATTCCAACTTGATTCTTTTCTTTATCATTTATTCGAGCAGATATAGACAGTCACATTGTCCATTCACCTATATTTAGTTGCTTTCGATTCTGCTGAGCATATTCCTGTAAAATCAGAGCTGTACTTAGAATTGCAATTATCTGATCCACAGTATGAAAGGTGATTGGAGAATTGTCTATTTATGATAGTTTTGCCACTTATAGTGCCTTTGTATAGTTACAAGTATTAAGCTGCACATATCGGATATTATCAGTCACTTTACCTTGGGAATAACTTGCACACAAAGGGAATTATAATTGATAAGTGTTTCTGCACTGGCCAAATTCAGACTTCCCCCTTTTTGGATAAGACAGAAGTAGGTAGTTAACTTATCCATTTGACTATGAAGAGAGATATATAGAGTAAGTTGATTTCTTCTCAGGTGTACAATATCCTTTCAAATTCGGTATCTCTGCTTAGATTGGAAATCGGCCACCCTCCCAAATGGTAGTTAAATTTTTAACACTTAATTAATTATCGTGGTGTTGTCGCTAGTATACACGTTACTGTAACAGTCCCGAAACTTGTGCCTTTTTTTTTTTATATAAATTGCAGGGTAGAACATCATCCTACCCATATAGCTATCAGGAGAAAGATAGGATGATTCTGTATTTAGAATCGAAATCAACCCATCATGATCATGATAGCTGATTGCGAAGTTGTAGCACTTTGCTACTTATAATGGTTTTGTCACATACAGTAGGCTAGGCATGCATAACCTTTTTGTTTCGTTGCCAAGTTTATCACTCCTGGCTCAATATGGTGATTTTGTCACTTAATAAGACGTGACTGTTATAATCACCATTGTTATGCCACAAATACCCCAAATATCATATTAACTTCATTTTAGGAATAAATTCCACCCAAAGGAAGTATAGTTGATAAATTACTATACCCATCCAATGTTTGAAACTGTGCTCTATCTCTTGATAGCCAAATGGATAAGGCGGCTGTGTACCTTTATATGTGTGTTTGCATTTTCATTCACTGTACTGTAGTTTCTCTGCCCTCGTTTGGTTTTTCTAAACTTGACATGTGGCACTAAATTAATTACATGACCGTTCTTTTAGCAATAACTGATAAAAGTAAAGAAATTGTTTCTTGTTAAGAGAATCACTAAAATATTCTTTTTGTTTTCAGGTGAGTTGTCAGTTATGCTTGGGAAAAGTTCATTTGGTATGTAAAATCATTGCCCTTGTTACCTAGTGTAAGAAAAGTCAGAAAGATAGTGCCAAAATGTGAAATCTTGTTATATATATATATATATATATATATATATATATATATATATATATATATATATATATATATATATATATATATATATATATATATATATACACACACACACACACACACACACACACACACACACACACACACACACACACACACACACACACACACGTGAATTGAAAATCCGGCCCAGGAAAACTGAATGACAGTCTGCAGGTAGGTGGATGGGAAGGGGAAGTGGGAGGGGAGGAGGAAGGGAAAGGGGGGAGGGGGAGGGGGAGGGAAAAAGAAGGAAAGGAGGAGGGGAAGTTATATTCCTCTGTCAGGAGAGAATAAAAAGCATCTCCACTGAACAAAGACAATAAATAAAAATATTATACTTGTACAATTTGCATTCAGGTGTGTGGTTGGGGGGGAGGGGTGAGACAGTCTGTCTCCCTTGAAACTACAGACAGACCTACCCGGCCCTAGGTATGTAGTGAAGTGTTATTGCCAAAACACTCGATAATTATTATTATTTTTCCAAACCTCATTGAAACCGACTTCATAATGAAATACGCCACTGTAACGCTACGAAGTAGTCACTATAACAAATTCCGAAGGTAAAAACGAAGAAGAAACAATCAGATTAATGAGGAAATTCACATTTCAACGAATAAAGAAAGAGGAAATACTGTCATCGTATATCTTGCACATCAGGTTGAGCTAGCAGCTACTCTGCTTGTGCGAATGAGGAAGAAGAATGACGTGTATTGTTAAGGAAGAAAGTCTTTGAACCTGCTGGTTTGGGTTCATTGCTTTATAGCTATGAAATA
The DNA here is from genome assembly GCF_040412425.1 of Macrobrachium rosenbergii. Classification (NCBI taxonomy): domain Eukaryota; kingdom Metazoa; phylum Arthropoda; class Malacostraca; order Decapoda; family Palaemonidae; genus Macrobrachium; species Macrobrachium rosenbergii. The sequence continues at coordinate 81,503,014 of NC_089752.1, read as the reverse complement.
TGGTTTGTAACGAAGCCAAAAATGCGTAATGTAGCAATGCAATCAAGCAGTGTGGTGTATGTTTAACAATTGTATTTGTAATTATCTTAAATTTTGATAAAAATTCATGCAAAATCTGATAAAAAATTTATAGGGATTTACTGTTGCAAGTTTATCATACGTCTGACAACGCCTGGAAGAAAACCTGGAGCACTCTGGCTAAAAATTACCATTAACCCATAAAGCACCAAAGGAAAACCTGACGGAATCGGTGAAAACGAACATTTCATTCAATTTGTCGGTGTTTATGTCTGTCACTGTGGCAGGGGTTTGATTTTGAGTTACAACCTACGTGGGTCTGGGTTTGTCAACTGGTTCGGATTTCCATAGCGGACAAACAAACATTCACATATATATATTTATATTTTTTTTTCACAAACATAGCTCTAAAAGTCATTTAATATCTAGTTTGCACAACCTCAGAATAAACAAGGAATTTATAAGCTATCCATCACCAGGTGGACTTGAACCGCTCTGAATGGTTGGGGAACAATGACTTTTTAGTGATGCTAGCCATTATACCATCAAGATAGCATAATGGCTAATGTCACTGAAAAGTCGTCTTTCACCAGCCATTTGGTGGTGGGAGTCCACTTGGTGACAGATCATTGATCACTTTATAAAGTCCCTTCGTCGGTCTTCATCCTGAGGCTGAGTCAATTTGATATTCAACAACATTTCTAGCTTGAAGTTTGTGGATATAAAATATGTCCCAGTGTATGTAACAAAAATGCATAAGTGGCTATGTTTCAAGCTCACCAATCGGCTGTTTTGTTGGAAGTGGCTTGATATCTTGAATTCGACTGGCATATGTATGACAGAGTTTATCAACATATTTGTAAACCTCTTTTGATAGCTCAGTGGCTAGAGTCTCGCAAAATTCGTCGTTCCCCAGCTATTTGGTAGTTGAAGTCCACCTGGTGATGGATCACTTATCACATAAATTCTACTTCTGATTTTATTCTGAGGTGGAGTCAGTTTGATATTAAGCGACATTTATAGCTGTGTGAATATAAAAAGGCCTTTGTGTATGTGACAGATTCATTACACACACACATATACACGAATGAAGTTATGTTGTGGACGGCCGTTTGTATGTTGAATTATTTGTTTGTTAGTTGGTTACTGTAATCTTCATACCTATTGAAGTACAGTATGATATAAAGTCAATAATGCAGCAGTGTATGTTTTTGCATCTTAAAACACAATACACTGATGTACAGAATAGCCACGCAAAACAAAATTTGAACTTACGGGTGGCAAAGGTGAGCGCTCTGAACACAATTTTAATTTGCGATCCTGTTTGTTTGTCTCGGAATGTTTGTAAGTTGGTTAGTGTTATATATATATATATATATATATATATATATATATATATATATATATATATATATATATATATATATTATATTATATATATATATATATATATATATGTATATATATATATATATATATATATATATATATATATATATATATATATATATATATATATATATATATATATTGTTACATGTGGGCTTTGGCAGATGAATTTTTAATTGATTACTGCATTTTATGCAGCCTTGCTTCGTCGAAGACACACGTAAACTGTCAATTGAAGCTGAAGTTACCCTCAAAAGAAAGACAATTACTTAATTGGATTAGGTTGCCAGTCAGGAACTACGTATGGAATAATGGATTACTTTGTAACAAAAAAATCAAACCCCTTTACTTCCCACTTAGTCCCAACAAAGAAAGAATGTGTGGTGATAGTGAGGAAATTACATGAACTCTTAGTCAACAACTGACAAAGTCAATTTTCCCTGCTCTAGTAGATATTGTACGCAGTTTTTAGTATTGGGAAGGCTATTTTTCTTCCAAACAATGGGCCAGGATCCACGGCTTGCCTGAAATTTACTTCACTTGACTTTCCCTAAGTCCTACTTACTGCACAGGAATAGTTTATGCAATATCTCTAGGCAATATTAATTATTCATACACTAGACTTCATAAAAGAAATATGATTATACCAGGTTCTCTCGTAAATGGTGGCTGAAGGGGAAACAATGGAAAGGTTTAAGTACAGTGGAAGAATACTAGCAAATCAACGGGAAAAAACTGTCAATTTTCAGACTTACCATTACATAAGGTGCTTGCACACTGCAACTGCCAATCAGGGTTCTTGAATAACACTTCTTGTCAATTCACTGAGTAAAACAACAGATAGGAAAGGACAAAGGATAAAGTTAGTCTGGGCACAATGCATGCTCTTAGTCTCAAAGTTGATCTCTCTCTACTGGCCTCTGTCAGGTCAGTGTAGGGCAAAGCTGTTTGTCCATACGTTTGTACATAGCCCCTGGCATTCTCATAAATTGACAGAGACATCACTGAATGCATAGGACAGAGGAAAAGGAAGCTTAAGACCACCTTCACTACAGGTGACTTGGTAAAACCCTCCCTGTGGGTTAGGCCCCCCTAATGCTAACCTTTCAGCTACTAAAAGTGGTTATTTTTCGATAACACGGCTTACCTCTGCCTGCTTAGCTTCGACAGAGATGCTGTCCCGCCTTTGTTAGAAGGACATTCTTACTAAAATAATGCAGAGAGGGCAAACAGCAGAATATTTATAAAAGCTCCCCCCCTTAAGAAGGCCTTCACTCCCTTTCGGGCGTGAAGGTCTGTACTGAGCAGATTTGTCCTGTGCAGTCTAACTAGCTACGGATCTACCTGACTAGATAGGATATGAGCTTTGATCACTTCCTTACAGAATCCTAACTGTACTTAAAGGTGCATACGGTTATTACTTGCTACCTCCTATAATTGTGATGTTTTAGACCTATCTTAACCTAGCCAAAAGGGACAATTCTAAATTACAAGGTTTTCTGCAATACAGTTAGTAATTACTGGTTATACATGAGGTTTGTCCATATGATAAATGCTTGCCTCACTGAGGTCTTAGGACATGTCAAGGGACAAGTTTGATTGTCTGATTTCAGTTACACTAACATGGTTTACAAGGTTTTCTGTTAATATTCAGATGTACTTAATCTGGTTAATACATGGTAGAGTTTGTCTGGGCATATGATCACTCTTTAAGATGCACTGTGCCGAGAGGGCACTAGTACCAGGATCTCATAACTCTGAGGCTCTCTTCCGCCCCTTCTTCTTCTTCATGGGTTCCTCCAAGGCCTATCTATTAGTGGCAATGAGGCGACTCTGGGGAAAGGCCAGAAGGGCTAGTGGGCGTTTAGATTGTCTGATTTCGACAACCAGAGCAACATCTCGACCTCTCGTTACAGGAGGCCAGTTCTTGGTCTCCCAGAGAAGGTGTGACAGTTTGGTCCAGCAGGGGTTCATCCCCTGGGGACAGATTTGTGAAGAAGAAGTATTGGGTGCCAAGACTCTCTCTGATTAGTGCCGTGAATCTGGATCTCGGAGGAGGATCCGCCTCATGATTTGGACCAGGCACAGGGTACATCTTAATTGATGGCTCACGTCTGTGCCAGACGGAGCTCCACTCTGTGCTTGCAAGTGGCACTGGCAGGATTGCGGGTCAGGAATGCCTGACAAAGGGGTCCGGAAATTACCTCGTGGATGGCTTGAATTTGGCTGCGGCAGAGATTCCTGCCCCAGCTGGAGATCACTCGAGAGTCTTGCTCGGGGCATCTGCTGGGCGTTGCTTATTTGGGCAGCCCTCCCAATTAGTGGAGTGGCCTGTACACATCCCAGGACTGCTCCTCCAGAACATCTCTTCAGGTAGAGGGAGGACTTCTTTGTTGGCTGTCCCTTTGTGAAAGGGCTAGGCTGAGAATGGTTTGGTGCATGCCTCTTCCGCTGAACACTTCAGTGGGTCTTTTTCTTCTTGGGTTCTCCTACAGTCTGGGCCTCCGTGGAGGGGTAGTATCTGCAAAGTGGCAGACCAGAGAAGGTCCCGACCCAACAGGAAGTCTACTCTGGGCAATTCCACCCACCACACCAAGGCGGTGGGTAGCATGAAATGCCGTGACCTGGGCTTGACTGTGGGAACGGTAATGGTGTGTGATCCACTTCATCTCCCACCGGGGTCAACCATGGCACTGGCTCAGAAAACTAACATCTGCTATGATGTGGACAGGCTGGATGTCCCAGTGTAGTGCTGGCAGCACCACAGTTGGTGGCTCGGTGGCCTGCAGTGACAGTTGGTGGAGAGGGTTGCGTGGATGTAGAGGGAGAGGAGTTCTGGCTGTTAGTAGGAGGCTGTTTGTTAGTGCCTAGCCTGTATCGGCACTCAGCTTCAGTGTGCCCCACCCTCTTACAGTGGGTGCACGGAGGCTTGCTAGGCAGTCCATTCTTCGGGCGAGTCGAGCCTGAGAAGTATCTGGGTGGCACTATGTGCCGCTGAGATGTGCTGTGGGACTGGTTGAAGGTTTCCCATGAATTGGCCATGCAGCAGGCTTCAATAAGTGTGGTGGGTTGCTTATCATTTAGATATACAGCAAGGGGCCCAGGCACACATTGGTAAAGATCCTCCAGCATGGTCCAATTGAAGAGGTCTTCAAACATCGTGCAAGACAAGGAGTCGAACCAGCAGGTACTAGACTGGTCTTGTAACAGGATCATTCAGTCCAGGACCAGCCGACTTCCTTGGCAAGGCCTCGGAACCGGTCTCCATTTCTCCGGGGTTATTTCGTAGGCCTTTGTGATGACTCTACTTCAACTATGTTGCCTCTCTGATTCTTCTCCAGTGAGCGAAGGGCTGCCTTAGCTTTTCCCTCCACGTGCTTGGCACTTAGTACTAAGGCCCTCTCTGTCTCGGTGGTGCTGTAGTTATCAAAGAGCGCCTCTATTTCCTCCAACCATGCTCCTGGCTCGTCCTCAGTCCACTTGGGGACGAGGGAATTAATGCTCGAGATTGGAGCATTTGGTGCAGCAGCTGTGGGGTTAGAGGCTTGTTGTATAGCCATAGCTTCGACATTTTCTCTTCTCGTTCTTTCCAGCTCGACTCCTTTTCTTTGAGAGCTAGCTCACTCTCCTTGAGAGCTTGAGAGCTTTCCTTGAGTGCTAGTTCATGCTGTTTTCTCCTTTCTTCTCTTTCGTCTTCCAGCTGCCTCTGTTCATCTTCATAATTCTGCCGCTCCAGTCTCTCTTCCTTCTCTTGCTTGGCCAAGTCATCCAGCTGCTCCTTGCCCCACTTGGTGAGGTCCAATCCCGTGAGACCTGTCACCATCCCCAGCTCCATGATTCCCTGTTGCCATGGTTCTGGTGGGTAAGGGCGTCTATCCGGGTCGACTGGACGTACTTGGGCAGCAAGAAAGTGTCCCTCAGATTTAGGGTAACTCTTCAGTGATGTGGCATGTTTTCAGTAAGGTGGCACTGTGGTTGAGTGTGTCACGTAAAGGTCACACTGGCGGTACTCAGTATCTTTAATGCACTGATGTAACTTATGTAACCAAAGGACTTTTTTTGTGTTCCTTTTTCTGCGTTTTTTTTTTTCTAGTTTGTTCCTAGGAACCCTTTACTTGAGTCCAGCTAGTGTATGTTTAAGGAAAATGCACTCTATCCAATTCAGAGCGTAACAAATGAGTGAGAGAGAAAGGGAAGGTAAAAGAGAGAGAGAGAGAGAGGTGTAAGCTATTCGCTTGATGACAGTGCCTCAGATTAGTGGCACTGTGGAAGGAAAATTGAATTGTGGTTGCTTTTGAGGCCCTCGGGATTGTCTAGTTCCAGTACCCGCTGTGCTGCTCCCTTTTCATGCAGAGGGAGAAAGGCTACTTTCTGCTTAGGTTGGGATAAAAGACCTCACTCGTGACCGAGTTCTCTCTCTCTCTCTCTCTCTCTCTCTCTCTCTCTCTCTCTCTCTCTCTCTCTCTCTCTCTCTCTCTCTCTCTCTCTCTCTCTCTCAGAATTTTATATTCAATAAATTTTGGGATTACTTAGATTCAAAAAGGAAATACAATAATGTGTATGGTCTTTTTTTATTATGTGAATTTTGTGTATTGTACATATCTTGTAAGCGGAAGTAGAACTGTTGTAGTCAGCTATTTTGACCAAGATATACCGGTTAGGATAGGCTATTAAATACTTTATATGGAATTATTATACACTATAAACTATGCAAGTCAGTTTCAGAGTATCAAGTACAGTAGTCTACGTGTGAATATTTGTTACGTAACGGATTTCATTGCTTATCGTTTCGTTACTTGTTGGGAAGGCAGATCCCCAAACTGTCTGTTAAGTTGAGGTGTTACTGTCTGCGATTACAAGAGTTATGACTGTTCTAAAACCATCTTTTCATCCAAAGTTTTTTATCAGCTTCTTTCTCGTCTAATATACATACACACATACATTATAAATACGTGTGTGTTTGTGTTGAAACATGAAGTATTTCTCCTAGTTGGGGTTAACTCCAGAGCAAAAAGTATACAGCCTTCAATGCTACCATCAGACTTTCGCTGATGAATCGTACATGAAGGTGTGTGGTGAAATTTTCGTCAGCATGGCTCTCCTTGTTCATCTGTACAGAAGGGTCATGAGCCTTGTGTTGTGCTCCCCAGCCAAACCCTACTGTGTGCGCTTTAATCTCTTGCGTGCAATTCTCATACCTCCTGGTAATTAATGCCCTTCTTCCCTTCCATACTTTTTCGAAGGTTTCATTCCAGCAATGTTTAGGTCTTATTCTTCCTTCTAACAATGCCAAATGAACTTTTTTGCTGTCTTATCATCTTTCATTCTTGACAGTTGACCAAAATATTTCTGAGCACTTTTCCACCTACACTAACCTTTCATCACTTCTACTGTATGTATCTTCACAATTTTAGCCATTGAATACTTATAATTTCATATGTACTACTCAACATTTAATCTCATCAGCTCCCATTATTTTTCTATTTGCATGAAACATTCGTGCCTCCATGCATAAAATTAGGCTCAACCAACAGCGAATGTCAACTTTTGGAAATAGATCAGTGAAAGAAATTTTGTCAGAATCTTTTACATTTTCAGTCGCTCCAATTTTGATGTTCTTGAGGAACTGTAATTTAATTAATAAAATATAAAAATAAGTAAATAATAAAAGCACGAAAACCATTTTAACATTTGTTGAATTAAAAAAAAGGGCAAAATTTTAAAATGTTGCTTAATTTATATTCTGAATTTTAATATACCTTTTTAGTATGTATGTAAGGAAGTCTGAGTAAATGTATTTATTGTATGTATGTGTTTCAGTATGCGAGTATGTGCGTATATGCAGTTTTTAATTTCATTTTAATTCATTCATCATTGTACCCAATGATCTCTTGGGTCCTGCACTTGGCCTCAAGTCTGGACCTAGTATTTTAATCTAATCCTTCGGGCCAGCCCTATGAGAGCTGAAAGTCAGCTCAGTGGTCTGGTTAAACTACTTTAATAGTAATGATAATAATAATAATTATAACAGTCTCATCAAACAGTTCCACCTTTGCCTCCGTAGACCTTCCAAGTCTCTTCGCAGTCTTTTGCACACACCCTGCTCCTGCTACCTTTCTTGTGTCATGTGTTCTCTGACTTTCCTCTTCTCCTATTTTACCAACTGCAGTACATAATCCCAAATTTTTGAAAAGATATGTGCATCTGTTTTTTCCACCATCAGTTTTAACATTCAGTACTCCATCTTCCTGGTTTCTATTTTCTTGGTTTCCATTTTCTGTCATAATCTGACATTACATGTACTCACATTTACCTTCTATTACTACCACTTTCCAACCCTCATGCTAATGTATGTAGTTTATCTTCATTATCCTCAATCAGTGCTATTTCGTTTACAAACTGACATTCCACACTTCATCCACTGAGTATTTTGTTATGCCATAATTTTGCACCTACATCAGATGCCCTGTCTGACTCATGATGTCATTCAGTCTATATAGACATTAACGGTCACAGAAACAAATAAGCTTGAATGAAATCATCTGTGACACCACATCTTCATATTCAGATTCATTTTACTAACATCATAAATTTTAATTACTCTGTAACTTATGTTTTTTATATTGCCTCAGTTGATATTGTCATAAGAAGCTTTATTTTTAGGTCCAAAAACCCCACCGCATCCAAACACCTCACACATCTTGGTCAATCAGTGTGTTACACTTTCACTACTGTGTAATAGACATCTCTCTCAGTGCCTGCTGTACATTCTTCAACCTTTTATTGCCCTCCTTCCTTAAGTCCTCAGTGAATCACTTCCACGAGCATTCAGGAACCATAGAGCGTCAATAACATGGAGTGGCGATCTCCCTGCTGAGCATGTGACCTCGGGCGGCCATATTGAAAGTCTTGGTCCAGCTCATAGTACTATATTGTAGAGATGAAGCACTACAGCAGCTTTGCTTGCTATTTTTCTCGTTTAATTATTATTAGAATGTTATTTTTTATAGGTAAATTGACCATCATTGTAAAATAAAATATTTGGAAATATTTTCTGTTTTGATTGTATTGTAGTTGAAGTAAAGAATTTTGCAATATACAGATGCAATCTAATCTGTATAGTCTCAAAAATGAGTAAAGAAAAGCAACGGAAGAAAAAGCCAGCAGTCACTTCTTTCCATTATAAGGCTTTGGCTTTAGAACTATACTGAGAAAGAATAGTTAAGTGAGGAATGCCTTAAAGTAATTTGGACTTATTTGGAAAAATTAACAATAAAAATACATGCAGAATCCGTAGGCAGCCACGGGCCTAGCCTAGCACTTGCTAGGTTAAGATTCTCTTCCTTGATGTTACCATTCTTAAAGACTACTTTTTCCTTGCCGTGATGGTTCGATAGCTTTTACCATAAAGAAATTATTTTTATATATTTGAAAACAAGTTGTACTGAGAGAAAGGTTAAGTGATACAGCACCTAAACAAGTGAATAATTTGAAGCATAGGTCTAGCCTAGGCTACCAGATTTCATTTTGTTGCTGTTAACAATCTGTGAGACATTTGGTTCGATGAAAACATACATTAAGCCAAGATTTGTTACTTATAGAATATAAAAATATTTTTCACTTCGATTAGAGTAATGAAAGTTCTTTTCTAGGATTTTAAGTCATCCTAAAATACTTTCACAGTAACATGTTTAAAAGATGAGGCTTGTTGACGCAACCGGTAACCTACACACCCACTTATCAAGCCTTTTCAGGAACCAACAAGCTTGTTTTTACTTTATATGATGTGGCATATATAAGATGGATGATGATGTAATTTCAAAAGTGAAACCACCATTGCACTTGTTTGCCACAATAATACACTAAATGTATGACATGTTGACACAGAAAAGATTTGCCACAAACAAGAAAGACACTTTACTTAGAATCGAATAATAGGAGCTGTTTTCTATGTTTTTTATGTCGCCCTGAAACACTCGCCAAGTGTGACAGTTTGGAATGTCATAGAGAAACCACGTATGTAGATATACATTTCGTTAAACAACTAGATCTAACACTGCTGCCTTTGATGTCTCAAACTGCAAAAATGATGGCATAGACAGTGTCCTACAAGCCTACATACACACTGCAGATCATTCTTATAATGACTGACAGAATACAGCAGGCGTCCTCATGCATTTCTGTACACCAACATGCTTCAAAGACAAGACTGGTTGACACATCTAGTGTCATGCCTATAGGCACGTACTACTAAGCATTTTAATAACCATCAAGATCGTTCTTACTTTACATTATGGTCATGTGCATATTCATGATATTTTGACATCAGAATTAAATTGCCACTACATATTTGTACCACGATAATGTGCTGAACTTATGAGACGTTAGAGAGAGAAAGCGGATCTACTTCTACAACGACATATATCTGACAAGCACAAGATTAAATAAGGATAAATAAATCCTATTATACTTCGTTTGCATGTGAAACGTCATCCCATTTTCTCATGAAGACTTGTTTTTCCTATTTTGGCAACTGTAAGCTGCGCACCTTACCATTATTGCGACCAGGATAAAAAAAAATTCACAATCGCACTAAGCCCGTTCAAATTGCACGGTTACCAGACCATTCAGGATGGCCGCAAACCTCTGCAGCGCCGGCCTTGTGGAAGACCACCGAACTACGTAGTACTGGTATACCAGATAGCATCTCCAGATATTTTTCCTCTGTCAGGAACTCTTCCTGACCCCTTTCACTCTTGCATCGCTCGGCTTTGCCTCTCTTCTGTCTTCTATCTTTAACCTAACCTCAAAATACTCATTCCATTGACCCAGCACTGCATACACTTCATGACGATACCTCTCATTTTGCTTATTTTATGCCTTTCTGCATTTACATGACTGTTGGCCTTAACTTTTCTGGTGAATGATACAGACTTCATAATTTGCATGCTTAGTCTGCTAATGAAACCCTTTCAGGTGATACCACCGATAGTGACTGACCTGAACTTTGACCTTCACAGTAAAATTACACCCCCCCCAACGGGAAGGGGCCATTTACTTAACAAGCATACCTTGTTGGGAGAAAATTTTTGGATTTACTTATTAAAACAGAAAGGCTTCTCGACATTTCTCAGTCGTAGGGTTCTTTAGAGAGGAGTTCGTCAGGGGGTGGTAGTAGAAATTTTTTGCTTTAGAAATTTCTCTGAATGTTTTTTGTTTGAACAACTTTTTATTTTCGTTGACCAGCTTGATTCATGCCTAACAGTGTTTATACTACAGTATATTTATTATTGGTTATTCTGTCATGGGTTGAAGTTGTATTGAAGATCCAGAAGTGTGAAATATAGTTCTTCATTATTTAAAGTATTATATTTCTTTAGTATATAATAGGGCGCTGAAGGAATCGAGGAAGTCATGTGATCATAATACATGTATAAAAGTAAATGTGTCATATAAAAGTCTTGTTGAGATTGTGCTCATGTATTTGAAAAGTACCGTGTAAATGCCGTGCCATTGTCACTTCTAAAGTAGAAAAATTACGAAAGATTCAATTGAAGATTTGCTTCGTTATTGTAGGTCCCAGTGCGGTGTAACACGGGTTGTAGGCTTCATTTCAGGTCTCCTTTCGGGAAAAACGGTTGACGGATTTGTTATTCAGCCATACGGTAATAAAAGTGATTTTGTCGCCTCACAGTTTTCACATGGATGATTTCTCTTAGAGTAATGTACTGCATTAAAATAAATTCTAAACTTTCTAAGAGGTGAATCTCTCTCTCTCTCTCTCTCTCTCTCTCTCTCTCTCTCTCTCTCTCTCTCTCTCTCTCTCTCTCTCTGAGGGAGCTTGATGGTAGCAGCGCGTCTAGCTCACAACTGGACGACCCTTGTTTGAATCTCGCACCAGTCGAGGAGGGACAGAGAGCGCGTTTCTTAAAATCCAGCGAGCGTGTGTCGACCTAAGCAGTGAGTTGTGAGACGACAGGTGGTGTGGGTCGTAGCAAGGATTGAGGGGAGAGACAGTGCAGAGAGCAGACTAGACGTGTGTTCTATCAGCAGTGTTAAGCATCACAAAGGGAACACCTCGGTGAAGTGATGCTCACTTTATTGCTCTGAAACAATTCTTTAAATATTCATTAGACTCTCTCTCTCTCTCTCTCTCTCTCTCTCTCTCTCTCTCTCTCTCTCTCTCTCTCTCTCTCTCTCTCTCTCTCTCGTTACATCTTTCTCACTCCCTCCCGATACCCTTACCCACCGCAAAACCGGGCAAACGCAAACGCACATACGTGTACCCAACACCACCACACCTCTGGACAATGCTTGAAGACCTCCAAATGAGCGTAATATACAGAATCAGCAAGTATCAAAGTTCCAGTTTGAAAGAGGTTTGTGCAAGTAAAAAAATTATTTTTTAAGCTTTAACTGAAAGTCACATTAGTAGATTGATTGTAAAAACCCAGCGGTTACCTTGTAGGTCAAGAAGAATTGGACAGGTGAAATAGTAACAAAGGCAAACAACTGCACGTCTTCATGTGAAGCAAACAGTATTCAGCAAAGAAAAAGCTGTATGGAACAAGGACCTTGCAGTCAGAAGAAGAAACCCTGTCGACCGTCGTTTGCGCACATATCATTAACTTGTTATTCAGCTTCTCAAGGCGCCCCTTAGTTCTGTCTGATAGACAGCTAGCGACCATAACAGAAATACTCCTTTTGTTGTTCGACCAAACACCATCCACATCACAAGCTAACCAGATGGCCTCAACCTCGTCCTTATCCTCTTTCAACCTCCATGAAGCAAACTTGGTCGACATGAAGCATTTCCTGTCGTCGGTCGATAGGGGTAAATCACTACAGACAACAGATTGCTCACAGAAATCTATCAAATAATTGCAACTGAAGTGGAAGAAGCACTAGGCAAATTATGTCCCTTATCAAAATGTCCCAGTCAAGATGAATTTTACAGTTGAGACGAAGAGAAAATGGAACATTCTGAAAAGATCAGTGTTGTCGAACTCAAGCCGTGCCCCTTCTTATGGACACAACAATAATATTATGCTGTCGCTTGTGGGTGGCTGCTTTTGCACTGTTGTACCTCACTTAATTATATACATAGTTTGCCTCATCTCTTCTCTTCTCTTCTGTTAAAGATGTCTCAATCGACAAGACTGATTAGGATCATACCATGTGTTTGTTTCTTTTTAATGGTATTTAACATTTTTTGTGTATATGTACACACACACACACACACATATATATATATATATATATATATATATATATATATATATATATATATATATATATATATATATATATATATATATATCTAAAATTTTGTGTAATTATGATATTAGGAGAAAGAAATATTTTTAACGATGGATGTAATATCTGGGGATGTTCAAGTTATTAGAAACAGGGTATGAACACTTTCAAGAAGGTGTCGTTAACGATGTGGGGATGCCCTTGCCGAATGAAATGCATATTAGTGGCGAATGACGAGAATGATGGCAAAGTAGCGAAGAGCGAGCCAGTGCAAATAAATAAAGATAAAGATTCATACTGATCGAGGCGCAGCTTTTGCAGGGAAGAGGTGACGGTGAAGAGGTACAAAAGAGGAAAAGTAAGTTGACCTTGGGCCTACGGAACTTTGGAGTGGATTTCAGCACTCGGACAAGAATGATGCTTGTGGAAGTCAGTCAAGAGAAAAAAATAAGGTTATTGAGAATTGGATCTTCCTCTAAAAGTTGCAGTGGCAATATCCTGTCGGAAGGAAATGCTGTCCCCTGTGGATGTAGGATATTGAATGGCTGAATGTGGAGGATAGAAGAGAGGCAGAGGCAGCTGAGTGGCTGACTGGGCTCTGTGCCTTAAGGATTCCTCGTTGAGGAAAAGGTTTTAAGTATTGGATTGGTTCTTAGTATACTTAGGATTATGACAGAGGAAAACCTACTTCGTTGAGTAATTAATTGGTGAATGAATGATGAAATTGAGGCTAGAAACCAAATCACATGGGCCCCTTTAGCTTTTCAGCACTTAAGCCAGTGAAAAGAGGGAGTTAGCGTGGCTGCCAACAAGATGAAGGGATGAAGAAAGTCAGTGAGATGGGAAGGCTACAAGGATTTCAAGGTGAAACTGAGGGAAAATCCCACAGTTGCACTAGAATGTCGTCGTAAAGTAAAAGGCTACAAAGTAGATGCAATTATGGCTTTGGACATGGAAGAGGATTTAGGAATCGAGTATTGGCCACAAAACGCCTCAAGGAAAGTTGGAGAGTACAAGAAAATAAGTTGCATATGGCTACTCGAGCTGAAGAAATCTGGTGGTTGAGAGAGGTGTGAAGGGGAGGCGTTTTTGGGAAGGAGAAGATTTGATGGTGATGAAAGTGAGGCTCCCCGACAGTACACTATGTCGATGTGAGCCTGACTGACTGACTGGCGTCAGTGTCAGAGGGGCTCTGGGCAAAGTTTCTTTTTTGTCTTGTCTGGAGCTGCTTTTGTTTTCGCTTTGTATGTCCAGAATACTGGGAAAAAGAAAATGAGATGCTGATGCAGACTTGTGGAGTGAGAAAATGTGCCATGAAATGAGTGGGAGTTTGGAATTTGGAGTGGGGCTAATCTTTGTTGGTGGGAGGTTCATTGGTGAAAGTGAACAGAGAAGCTACGGAGAGAGAGTTATTAGAAGAAGCGCGCGCAGAGTCAAGTCTTATGAAGTGATGGGTAAGAAGTGTAAAAGGGACCAAGGGTGGTGAATAAGGAAATGGCGGATTCATATAAGTATGTGGGAGTAAGTGTGAAGAAGGATGACGGTAGGATGAGAGAAAGGATGAATAGGAGAGTCGGTAAAACAAGAGGAGAGATATTCAGTACAAATCAGAGAATAAATTGGAAATGTGCTGAGATATTGTTTTGTATTGTATTTGTGGAATGAGAGGTGTTTTGAGAAAATGGAGGACAGTTACTTAGTAAAAGGAAGTCAGATTCTGATTTTTCTGAGGGAGAGTTAACGAACTGCTCGTGAGCCACTTGTGGAAGTTCATGACGAGAATGGCTGTATTTCATCTCTGGTAAAAAACATTTGAGTTCAACACTTGTATGTTTAAGCTGAAGTAATGAATCCCCCATGGTAGTGCAGTGAGCTTCGCAGTGACCACAATAATTTTCTAACCAGCTTGAGTTCGAATCCTCTCAGCAATGGAATTTCATTATTCTTTTCCTCATGGATTTCAAGGCATTTGGTGAAAATCACATGAAAATGGTAGGGGGAAAAAGCAGCAGTCATTTCACTGCAGTTGTTTCTGCTACATTAAACAGAATTTGTGTCTGGGGTCTCTCTCTCTCTCTCTCTCTCTCTCTCTCTCTCTCTCTCTCTCTCTCTCTCTCTCTCTCTCTCTCTCGCTCGGAAGGGTGGCTCCAGGACGTGTTACCCTTCTTGTTTTTATCCGGTATTTTGGTGAGGTTGCCAGCCCATATGTTTCCCCTCTGATATTTAGGGGGTTTATATCCCGACAGTTGTGCAGTTGTTAGTTGGGCACCCATCCAAGCAGTTGCCAGACGCAAGGCTACTAACCTTCGCTGATCGAACAAACAGCAGAACGTTTTCATCAACGTGTTACGTGCTCTGCTTTCATTTTGAAAAGATGTTTATCGTCTTAACAAATGACGTTGTACCCCTCACATCCCCAACAGCCTACAACACATTTTATCTCTACCTTACTTTTCATAAGGTTTTCCTAAGTCCATGTTCTTCCCCACACACAGCTTCTCCCGCAGCGCTCGAACTTCTCGTGTAACTCTCGTAATAAAATGTTATACTACATGCCTGCTTCCGTGTCAGCACCTGCATTGTCTAAACACACACACACACACACACACACACACACACACACACACACACACACACACACACACACACACACACACACACACACACACACGTAGGGAAGTTAATCCGTCTATACTTGTTTCATGTCGAAATAGAAGTGCCTTGTGCGGATATTGCTTGAGAACGCACATATGTAATACAGTACCCAAGAGCTGAACGAGCTTCTTGAAAGGGCCAGTATCCCAGAGGAAAGAAACACGACTCGAAGGTTGAAGAAGCCAAAACTGTTCATGTGTGGTTGATAGAGAAGGGGGAAGGGGAATCAAACGAGTGCAGCCTCTTCTCCTTTTGTCATATGTGGGTGTGGTGGCTTTTTGGGTGCGGCATGTCAGGCGGCACCAGCTGGACAATCAATCAATAGTGTGGCTGTCTGGAGAAGGGGTTGTCCCACTGATAGGTCTTGCCTAAGTTAGTGGAGATGGTTGAGGGAGTCCGTAGTAGGTCGGAGGACACTGCCCCATTTACCCAGTACGTAGTCAGCTCAGTCTCTTCGCACCGATAAAGTTGCCACTGCTGCTGCTGCGGCGGCGGCGGCGGCGATTGTTGTTTGGAAGCCACGTGTCGGCTCGGCTGCTGTCGAACCTTTTACTCATTAAGAAGGAAAATGTTGTCATCAACTTTGATGGGGATTAAGGGCGCTCAGAAGTTTTTCTTCGCACTTATGTCATATGAGCAGACAAGCACTTATGACATATGAGTAGGCAAGCACTTATGACATATGAGCAGACATATGAGCAGGCAGGCACTTATGACATATGAGCAGACAAGGGTCGCTCTCAAGTCAGTTGGGTCATCACCTGTGCCCATAGGTTTCTTTGCTGGTGGTGACCACGTGAAGAGTTTCCAAAGCTTTATTATAATGACCTCCTACAGTCGTGGGTTTGAGTTCCCAACTTTGGCCGCAGTCAGCACTCCATTCATACTTTTTCAGCTAGTCTTTTTCTTTTATTTATTATTCCAGCGGCCAATTGGGTAATGGTTATTATTCTAGCACCTAAGGCTGGAAGCTTTCTCTTCAAGTTCAAGCTCTCTCTCTCTCTCTCTCTCTCTCTCTCTCTCTCTCTCTCTCTCTCTCTCTCTCTCTCTCTCTCTCTCTCTCTCTCCTTCTTCCTGTTAGAAAGGAAGCTTATTGTTCTACACACACACACACACACACACACACACACACACACACACATATATATATATATATATATATATATATATATATATATATATATATATATATATATATATATATATATATATATATATATATATATATATATAATATTCAGAACCATTGGCTCCGACGACGTGCGACGTAGGGGAAGTGTAAAATTGTGCCACTCATTTTTCCCCGTGCTTTCTCTCCCATAAACCACCAGTCTCCCATCTCCTAGTTTTCATCCATGTAGATGTCTTGTATTCCAACCCTTGGTGCCACCAGGAACCATGCAGGCTGTCTGACTGACTTGACACACACGCGCGCACACATTAAAAAAAACTGTCAGTGCGCCTAACATGTTGATTTCCATAGGGTATTTATTTAACTTATGGTTAATCATTTAATATGAAAAATGTTCCTTTTAGGAGTGAGATTGAAGACACACGAGGGGAATGGGAAGGGAGGCACCACCACTAATCATGGCAAACCTGGGCCAAGGTTCATTGTGCATCAGAAGATGCTAAGTTCAGTCTATTTAAATTTTAGCGGACATAGAAAAAGTCTCGTTGCACGTCAAATGAAAGCTCTAAAGGATATACGAAAAATATAATTTTAGCTCTTCTTGTGTGGGTAAGAAATGCAGCAGTTTCTAATCTGTTTTCCTGAGTCTCATCTTTAGTGTACAGGTTGAATTTGCTAAGTGTTGTAACATCCGATCTTCGAAAATCTGCTCTTGTTTTTATTCGGAGTCGCAAGATGAACGATGAGAAAGGTTTTTGGGACCAGTTGACGGTCAGATGGAATTTATTTTGGTGCCTAAGAGAGCGGATAACTTTAAATACCATGTTTAAAGAACGCAAATACAACTGATAAAAATATGTGTAAAAGAATGTAAATTTGACTTCAGCGGGAAATTTTATTTTCAAAATTTGATATGGCTGTGGGTAACCCTTTATCTCCAGTTTTGAGTAATTTTTGTATGGATTTTTCGAAAGCAAAACACTAAACAAAATTATTCTGCGCAGTGTAGTATGTTCAGATATGTTGATGACATGTATTTGGCAAGGGAAAAAATGTAAATACTTTGGTACATTCAATTAATTGGTTCCGTCAAAACATTTACAGTGGAAAAGGGGAATGACGGCTGCCTATCCTTTTTAGATTGCCTAATACATAGATGTAACAATGGATTTAAATAAATTGTTCACAGAAAGCTTACCAATATTTCTGCCTCATTTGATTAAAGTAACGAAGTTAAGAAATCAGTTTATACATCTGATGTTCATCAGAACAGAGGAACGCCTTTCTTTTTCTGCTATTAAGGGCTGCAGGGCTGCCTTGGGATTGGTTCTTCGTTTGAAGGACGTGGACCTAGCTTCATCTTGGGAAATCTTTGTTTTGAACAGTCTTGTCCTCGTAGAGAACTGGGCCTGACTGGTGCTAAGTGCTGCAGTCTCACTCGAGCCCCATACGAACGAACCGCTGCGTCGGTCACCGTACAGTAGTAACATGACCCTCAAGATGGTTTTCCTTCTAGCCTTGGCTGCTTCGAAGAGAGTGGGCGAACTCCATGGCCTAGCTTTTGATGCTAAACATACCGGGGGTTGGATGGAAGTCAGCAGCGTTCGATTTTGTCCCGGAATTCGTGGTTAAGACTCAAAACCCCTCGGTTCATGATGCAGGGTTACCTCCTTTTCCAGCCCTCCCCTTCGGGATTTTGTTAACGATGATCCAGATGAATTGCTCCTTTGCCCCGTTAGAGCACTGCGTTGCTATCTAAAAAGGACTCGACATCTCAGACCGGGATGCCGAAGACTTTTTGTTAGCCCAGGCCTAAGATGATGGTGTGAAAGTGAGCATGATTGAGATCCTTTCCTCTCAACCTACGGGCGGTAAGAAGATGGATCCATCATACGCTGGAACGGGTCAGATACAGGTAAGTGAAGTAGCCTTACTGTTACATTGTTTTTATTTTACACGAATAAACCTCGCAGTACCAAACCCTTCGTCTCTCTAGCATGGAGAGAGAGGAATGACAACAAACATGTATAGTATACTGTAGGTGGCTACCTAGTTGTTATCTGAACAGATATGGATCTCTGACTTCCTCTAATGCAGTGAATTTCTGCATTGGACTGAGCCCAGTAATCTGACTGTTGATACCCATGTATCTAACAGATCAGAGAATTCCTTTGAATTCTCTTACTCAGGCAGTATGACCGGGTGTGTCAAACCTCCAGTCGGTTCAGGATTCTCTTACCTTCCACCAAAAGTGAGTCTATCTTAATGCTAAGACCCAGGTTTGTTCCGTGTATGAACAAATGACAAATTTAAATTAATTTGTATTTCTCATAGCTAACAAACCTGCGGTCTTAACAGTTCATTCCCACCTCTAGCCACCCCTCTTTCAGTTAACAATGGGCTGAAGAAAACTAAGATATATATATATATATATATATATATATATATATATATATATATATATATATGTGTGTGTGTGTGTGTGTGTGTGTGTGTGTGTGTGTGTGTGTGTGATGATTATAATCACTTTTGTGTGATTCATTCATATACATGTGTGTGTGTGTGTGTATACATGTGTTTGTGTGTATATATGTATATATTGCAACAAATCACTGGAGACGTGTGATGATCAGCCAGGAGAAAGAGAAAGGTGAAAAGAAATGACTTGAATGGAGCCCTTGACTGTATATAGGCTACAGTATTTCTACACCTCACCAGGGTTCGGGTATACAAGTGCCAGCCAAGGAAACAAATACAGAGTCACAAGGAGAAGACTTCGTGGCAAGACAAA
Source organism: Macrobrachium rosenbergii (assembly GCF_040412425.1). Taxonomy (NCBI): domain Eukaryota; kingdom Metazoa; phylum Arthropoda; class Malacostraca; order Decapoda; family Palaemonidae; genus Macrobrachium; species Macrobrachium rosenbergii. Next base: position 81,483,773 of record NC_089752.1, on the reverse strand, counting down.
CAATGCTAAGGAGATAAACAATCCCAACAATTGTCGAACAGTGGTAATGCTTAATGGCCTACTTGTTTTAAAATACCATTCGTTAAAATTTCATCAACTTTATACAAACCTAGGCAGATATTTAATAAATTGTCGCAGTCTTTTTTAATTATACAGGATTTTATTAAATTTCTTTTCACTAGATCTTTGCAAAACATTATTAACTGATTCCATGATTACTATTATTCATGTGTACAAATAATGCATATGACATGTTACCAGTGCTAACACTATATTTGTGTTGTTGGAATTTATTTCTGGTGATAGAAATTCATTTCTCGCTATAATGTGGTTCGGATTCCACAAATAAGCTGTAGGTCCCGTTGCTAAGTAACCAGTTGGTTCTTAGCCACGTAAAATAAGTCTAATCCTTCGGGCCAGCCCTCTCTAGGAGAGCTGTTAATCAGCTCAGTGGTCTGATAAAACTAAGGTATGCTTAACTTTTTAATCGAACAGCCAGCGTCTCCCCACTGTCCAACTTGAGTTTTATTACATTGTTTGCACGGATCTTATAAATACATCCTGTTCCATTTCCCGGTGAATTTCTAATTAGCGGATTTCTAATAGCTCCTAGCGTTTTAAACACAACATTGATACCCAGTGGCTTGACTTGTCTCGGAATGTTATTAAAACATGTATAAAAAGGAACCACTGAAAGATTTTCGTTTTCGAACTTTTCACTTTTCGTCAATCCGTAAAACATGTTTCTGGCTTTACAAAAGGTGTTTTCAATAAAACTGTTTGGATACCTCAAATTGCCAGCAATTTCACGTATCTTGTCAAGTTCTTGATCTAAAAATTCCGGGCTACTGACCCGCAGTGCCTTTAAGAACATAGCAGAAAAAACAGCAGTCTTAGTTTTAAATGGATGGTTAGAGTAAAAGTGAACACAAGAACAGATATTTGTGGGCTTCCTATAGACAGAAAATTTGAACTTTCTCTCGGATCTATGTAGTACATACCAACCAACACGTCTAAAATGGCAATTTTCCTCTTCTTTATTCTCAAGGGTGAACTTCATGGAGGGTACTAGTGCATTTAATCTACTCAGAAAGTTATTTAGGTTCAGGTTCCTTTTCACTGGCCATGAACAAAAGATGTCGTCCACATGTCGTACCCACAACACCTCTTGGCAATAAGTTCGGTAAATGTTTTCTCTCGAACAACTCCATATATAGATTGCTAAGTATAGGACAAAGAGGATTTCCCATGGCCTTACCGAATTTCTGCTCATAATAATTACCATTAATTAAAAGTGAACTTGCAACCTTTGATACACAATTTTATAAGTTCTATTGAAGCTTTGTGTGGCAGTTTGAACACGTCTCTTCATCTCATCTGAGTCACATTTTGCCTTAAAATTATTAATATTATATATATATATATATATATATATATATATATATATATATATATATGTATATATATAAATGTATATATATATATATGTATATATATATATATGTATATAGATATATAATATATATATATATATATGTGTATATATAAATATGTACCATTATTAAGTATATATAATATATATGTATATACCTATAAATATATTATATATATATATATATATATATATATATATTTTATATCAAAGTTGACGGCGGTTGCTTTAGACCCGATGAATAGCAGCGAGTTTGGGGAGAAGGACAATTCGTTTTTTCCTCTCAATGAACTTTATTTTTTTATTTGGCTGGCGTTTCAGGACCATCTGTCCCATTTTCAAAGCTATAAATTACAGAATAAGAATTAAAAACAGACTGAGGCCTAAAAAAAAAGTTTTTGTACATGAAATAATGAAAGTATAAAAGGAAATGTGATAAAAAGGAACAAAGGTTACCGTGTAGTACTGAAGGTAAAAACTGAACGCCACGCAGCTCAGGGTCCGTTTTGGCTGCTCCAACGGAGCTGACGTGACGAGAGCTATACTACAGAGGTGACAGTTGATGTGGTGTGGGTATTTAACTGGGCATCTAGCTGTTTAATGAAAAGTGATTCCAGTTTTGACAGTTGATGGTCATTCGGAGCTTTGCTTGTTCAGCCCTGGAACTTTAGGGTTTTGATGTGAAATGAAATTAGAGAAAAGCTAAAACTTTGCAAAGATGTAGGTAGGTACGTGACATGAACAACAAATCAAAGGTCCCATACTGTGGCCTCCGCCTCCCACGCTTGCGTTAGCCGTTATATTGGAAAATAGCCGCCAAATTGGAAATCGCTTAAAATTGAAATATCTCATAAAATAATGGTTTTATAAAAAAACAACACAGTAACAGTTGTTCAGAACGTATGTTTTAATGGGAATGAGTATTTTTATTCTTATGTGAAATAAGAATAAAAATAGTGAAAGTAATCCTATCAATCATTTTATTGTCAAAAAGCATTCCCACAGAACTGGTGGTCTGTTTGACCAAATGTTTCGCAACAAAAGTTATAGAATAGAAAAAATCACCATCTTTTCAAATGTATATACAAGTTTATACATATCTATAAAAATAAAGTAGTTACCACTGTAAGCAAAATCAATATGGGAAATGGCCAGACAAACAAATCAATCAGTAACTTTTGTTTTTCTGATTAAAAGGAAGCCATACTTTGCTAGCGTTCCACTCAATTATTGAACACAAAAAAAATTGCATCAGTTTTTCTCTCGCTGTAATTTCCGAGCTCATTAGTAAACATAATGCAATAATGCATGAAAAGACATTACTGTTTAAGATTATTGATTATGCAAGCTATCCTCAAGAACTACTTATTCTCGAAACACTAAATATTAAACAACTAGTTCCCTCATTGAACTGTCAAACAACTGCTGTACCCTTGTATTTGTCTTAACTTTCTGCCTTTTTCTGAAAAAACATTTTGTTTGCGTTTTATACGGAGCTCTCCTTGCCTTCTGGAATGGTAGGGTACCCTCCACTGTTTTTTTCAGTGCGTCTGTACGAGTATTTAAGTATGCTGTCTGGTTTTTACTATTTTGTTTCTAAGTGCGTCTGTGTTTCAGTGTGTTGTCTGTTCCTGATGATCATTTTATCGTTTTGTGTTCTGTTTTTATCAATTTTCTTAGCGTGCTTTCTACGTTTTTAAAGTAAGTCTTGTATATAGCTCTTTTAATTAATCTATATTAATATATATATTGTATTTTATTGTCGTAGATCTCCCTGATGATGTGATTAAGAATCATGAAACGTCGGAATAAATGGTTACTGTGTCATCTGCTTCTGTATTCCCGCCCTTGATCTGGATATATATATATATATATATATATATATATATATATATATATATATATATATATATATATATATATATATATATATATATATATATATATATATATATATATAATATATATATATATATATATATATATATATATATTATAAATGATTTATGTGGGGGAGACGGGTAGGTCCATCTCGCAAAGAATAACAGCGCACAAAAGATCAGTGCGATATGCTTCAGAGAGTTATACATATTAGGGACAGAGGCCATGCCATAAACTGGAGTGGGGCAGAGCTGGTTTTCAAAGGTAGTTGTCCGTACAAAAGGAAAATGCTGGAATCTGCTATCATCAGTCAAACAGACAATATGAACCTGTCAGGAGGACATTGGAAATCGGATGACATTGACGGGTTAGTCCTCAGGCCTCTTCTTAAGAAGGTGTTTCAGAAAACAGACCACCAGATGCATCGCCAGACAGGAGCTAACGAAGTCAAAAATCACAAGGAATACCTTAATTTCCATCCTTTCTGGGTCAGTGGCCACCTGCATGCCATATATATATATATATATATATATATATATATATATATATATATATATATATATATATATATATATATATATATATATATATATATATATATATATATATATATGTATGTATATATATATATATATATATATATATATGTATATATATATATATATATATATAATATATATATATATATATATATATATATATATATATATATATATATATATATATATATAAATATATATATATATATATATATATATATATATATATATATATATGAATATAAGAAGGCCCATAAAACACTATTTAAACGTTGAAACCATATATTTCGGGCACTTGCTTCTGTGCCCCTGTTCACTGGTAGAATATGGACAGATGAAATGTTACAAGGGTATATATACAAAACATAAAGGTGTGGCCTTAAGTCTCCGAGGTATGAAGGTGACCGTTTCTAAGAAGGAGGAGAATGACCAATTCCTAGTGGTTTTTGGCCTCATTAGCTCCCGTTTGGCGACGGATCTGGAGGTTGCGTTTCTTGGGTCATCTTCTTCAGGAGGGGTCTGAGGATTAAGGCATCAATGTCGTCCGATTTCCAATGTCCTCCTGACAGGTTCATATTGTTGGTTTGATTGATGATAGCAGATTCCAGCATCTTTCTTTTGTACGGACAGCTACTTTTGAAAACCAACTCCGCCCCACTCCAGTTTATGACATGTCCTGTATTTCTGATATGTAGGAAAATCCCCGAACTCTCCGAAGCTTAACATACTGATCTTTTGTGCTCTGTTATTCTTTGCGAGAGCGATCTACCTGTCTCGCCTACGTAAATGTCATTACAATTGCTACACGGTATCTTGTAAACTCCGGCTTCTAACCCTTTGTTATTTAAGTTTACGTTAATGAGCGAACTCGATGGATTTGGGATAATGGAAAATGAAGGGTTTGTTAGACCTGAGTTGTTCGGTGGCTTTTTGGATGTTTTTAGTAAATGGAAGCTTTATTTTGTTGTTGAAATCTATTTGTCTGTTGTGAGTGGGACCTCTATAGTATATTTTATTCGCTTTGTTAATAGCCCTCTCGATGATGTGTGGTGGATAGAGCAGTTGCGTTAGGTGTTGGCGGATCTTGTTGAATTCTTTATCTAGGTACTCATTTGAACATATCCTAAGTCCTCTGAGGAATAAGTTGCACCCTACCATGATTTTTACGGAGACATCGTGGTAGCTTAAGAAATGAATGTAGGAAACAGCGAAGGTGGGTTTTCTATATATTGTAAATGCATATCTGTTCTGTTTTCTTATGATCAGTACATCTAGGAACGGCAGTTTTCCGTCCTTTTCCCATTCCGTTTTGAATTTTATGGTCGGAACTAGCGAATTTAGCCTATTAAAAAATTCATTAAAGTCCCCCCAGCTATTGTCCCAGAAAGTAAAGATATCATCTACATATCTAAGCCAGATCATATTACGGGGTTTGATAGACGACAAAAGTTCGGTTTCGAAATATTTCATGTACAAGTTTGCTAGAAGGGGTGATAGGGGACTTCCCATGCTACAGCCAAATTTTTGTTTGTAAAAATTACCATTGAAAGAAAACACGTTGTTAGTTACACAGAGGTTGATAAGTTTTAAAGATTTATCTATGCCAAGAGGAAAATGGTCTTCATATGGTTGTAACTTCCTCTCTAAGAAAGACAACACGCCGGCAATCGGGACTTCAGTAAATAATGACTCGACGTCTAGGCTGAGCAATTTGATGTTGTTTGAGGGGATGTTTAAACTATTAAATTTTTGTATAAAATCCTCTGCATGTTTGACGTGGGAGGATGAGAAGGTTCCTAGAAAGGGTGATAACAGGTCTGCGAGCCATTTTGATAATTTGTACATGAAAGAGCCCCTGCTAGATATTATGGGGCGTAAAGGAATCCAATCTTTATGTGTTTTCGGGAGGCTGTAAAAATAGGGGAGAGAGGGGTTGATTACCTTGAATGTCTCTAGTAGTTCTATGTCCTTCTTATTGCCCCCTATGGTTCTGACTGATTTGTTAAATTGAGCAGCAATATTTGTTGTGGGATCTTTCGTTAATTTGTCATAGGTCTCCGCATCGTTTAGAAGTTCTTGAACTTATTGATGTATGTCTCCTTGTCTAAGAGAACTATTTTCCCGTCTTTGACAGATTTTGTGATGATGATATCCCCCCTTTTCCTTAAAGTAACTAACGCATTTTGGAATCTTTTCGGGAGCGAATTTTTGTTGTTATTTTGCTCCAAGACATTTAGCAAAATGCCTTTGAGACATGCCTCTTTCTTGTCATAATTGTTTTTTGCAAAATGTTTATCAAAAGCAACTAGGAAATTAAGATTACTCTCGGGACCAGGTTTTAGAGCGAATGAAACTCCAAGATTTAAAACGGTCTGTTCTTCTGCAGTGAGGGCATGGTTAGAGAGATTCACCACATTATTGGGAAGGCCAAGATTATTCCATACGCTGTTCCTAATCAGTCTTTTTAATTTGTAGCACAAATTTCTGGAGTGGGACTCACTGCTTTCAGTAGCACCTGATAGCACAAAATATGAAAGATATCTGTACATACCATCATCCCTGCACATGAGGCGAAGCGACGTGGCTAGCTCACTTAATTTTCTTCTAATCACATAGATGTCTTGGTGTGTGGCTTGTATTCTGTCTTGGAGGAATGTGCGGATGGAGTCCGGAAATGGGTCTGACGCCGATGTCCAACGCGTGAAGCCGTACATTTTGGGAGAAACTTGTTCCTGTAGGCATTCTTGTAGAAAATTTCTCTGCTTCTTCCTCTTGTGTAACCCATGTACTAGTCGTTCGTACCGTCTAAAGATGTGCTTGACAGCTGGGTTGAAGCCCAAAATCTGGCGTAAACTGTGATGTTCCATAATGGGCAAAAAGACATTCATATATATATATATATATATATATATATATATATATATATATATATATATATATATATATATATACATATATATATATATATATATATATATATATATATATATATATATATATATATATATATATATATATATATATATGTGTGTGTGTGTGTGTGTGTGTGTACCCTTAATACATTGATGATGAAATAGATACGATTAGGGATACAGGCAAGAACTTTAAGTATCCTGATTATGTATTAGACATATTATTAAGAGTGGCAAAAAAGACTTTATGATGATAGAGATATTTACAATACAAATATCCTGCTTATACTCCCATAAAGTAATTGTTTCAAAGATAATGTATCGTTCAAGAAGACAATAAAAAGAAGCAAGCACATATAAAGCACTGCTGACAGTGTTTGAGGATGAGCATGTGGTGCAGGGCTCCCCCGAACCCCCACACAGTCCGTCTTACCTGGCCAGCTCATCTCACAACGAGCACCTCTGCGTGCCAGACACACGCATACAAGAAACACAGCGGATGACACGCATCCTTTGTACTTATATTATCATTCATATTAACGTTAGGTTAAATGTATCATTCTTAGCACGAGCATTCCAGTTATATGTATCATAACTTCATTTGTGTCTTGTATATTGATTTATGTACATCTTTCCATCCTCCAGCAAACACAGTTGATTGTACTCTGCGGTGTGTGTTGTTCGCCTCATGTCCGGCACTACATTTCCGCTCGCAAGAGCTATTAGCCTGTCTGTTTGTTCTTTGTACAGTAGATGCAGCCTGTTACTCACGTCTTCGCCACAGTCAAATCCTATGTAAGTCATGTGACAACTCTTGTATTGGTCAAACTGAAAAAAATCTGATAAGCGCAAGGGAGTAGTAGAATTTTCGCATGTTAATAAACACGATACAGTGAATTGGGCAGGGCCAGAAAAGATATTTTCTTGCAATGTATTGAAAGTAAGAGATTATAAGTCCAGTTTTATAAATAAAAGTTGTTTAGGAATATCAGTGAAGGCAAGAATAAACTCGATCCTTTTTTTTTCAAAAGAAATATGTAAAATATATAGATTTTAAGGAAGTAGCTTGGGAAAAGATGTAACGACACCTACATAAGATTTGCAAATAGAGTAAGCCTTCTTGATCTCAGGGGCTAATGAATTTATAGATCTTCCCACCCGTGATGCATGTTTGTAAATAAGTCCTGTGTCTGTGATATATATATATATATATATATATATATATATATATATATATATATATATATATATATATATATATATATATATATATATATATACACATGCCATATATATTTATATAATTTCCTTTCTCTGCATCTTTTCCCACTTTTGTGTGGAGTTGATATATCTGACAGCTTTCCTCCACCTGGCTTGGTCATACAAAGTGTCCCCTGACAATTGTTTGTCTCTCAGGTCTTCATTAACTACCTCCACCCACCTTCGCTTCGGTCTTCCTCTCGCTCTCCCACCAGGCACCTCCATCGGCGTCACTCTCCTCCATGCGAATGTCTCATCTGTTCTCATAACATGGCCATGCCACTGCAGTCTTCTTTCCTGGGCCTTCTTTGATAGTTCTACGAATTTAGTAGTCCCTCATATTCTTTCAGTTTTATTCTATCCATTTTTTGTCACTCCACAATCTAAGTGTTTTCATCTCTACTGTATTTTTTGTGGAAGTCTTCAGAATGTTTTATATGAGGGGGAGGGTGGAATATTATGCAGAAATCTCCAGAATGTTTTATATGAGGAGGAGGGGGGAATTTTATCCAGAAATCTCCAGAATATTTTTTGTGTTGGGGAGAGGGGAGGAATTTTATCCATAAATCTCCAGAATGTTTTGTATGATGTGGAGGCGGGAATTTTATGCAGAAATCTCCAGAGTATTTCATATGAGGGGGGAGGGTGGAATATTATGCAGAAATCTCCAGAATGTTTTATATGAGGGTGAGGAGGGAATTTTATGCAGAAATCTCCAGAATGTTCTGCATGAGGGGAGGGGGGAATTTTATGCAAATATCTCCAGAATGTTTTATACGACGGGGGAGGGTGGAATATTATGCAGAAATCTCCAGAATGGTTTATATAAGAGGGTGGGTGGAATTTTATGCAGAAATCTCCAGAATGTTTCATATGAGGGGAGGGTGGAATTTTATGCAAAAATCTCCAGAAAGTTTTATTTGAGGAGGGAGGTTGGAATTTTATACAAAAGTCTCCAGAATGTTTTGTATGAGGGGGAGTGGGAATTTTATGCAGAAATCTCCAGAATGTTTTATATGAGGGGGGAAGGTGGAATATTATGCAGAAATATCCAGGATGTTATATATGAGCGGGGAGGGTGGAATTTTATACAGCAATCTCCAGAATGTTTTATATGAGGGGAGGGTGGAATTTTAAGTAGAAATCTCCAGAATGTTTTATATGAGGGGGAGGGTGCAATTTTTGCAGAAATCTCAAGAATGTTTTATATGAAGGGGGAGGGTGGATTATGCAGAAATCTCCAGAATGTTTTATATGAGGGGGAGCGTGGAATTTTTGCAGAAATCTCCTGAATGTTTTATATAAGGGGGAAGGGGAGAATATTATGCAGAAATCTCCAGAATGTTCTATATGAGGGGAGGGGGAATTTTATGCAGAAATTTCCAGAATATTTTATACAAGGGGGTTGGATGGTGTAATATCGTGCAGAAATCTCCAGGATGTTTTATATGAGGGGGAGGGTGGAATTTTATGCAGAAATCTCCAGAATATTTTATTTGGGGGATGGGTGCAATTTTTGCAGAAATCTCCATAATGTTTTATATGAGGTGGGAGGGTGCAATATGGAGAAATCTCCAGAATATTTTATATAAGGTAGAGGGTGGAATTTTTGGAGAAATCTCCAGAATGTTTTATATGAGTGGGAAGGGGGGAATATTTTGCAGAAATCTCCAGAATGTTTTATATGAGGGGGAGGGGGAATTTTATGCAGAAATCTTCAGAATGTTTTATATGAGAGGGGAGGGTGGAATTTTATGCAGAAATCTCCAGTATGTTTTAAATGAGGGGAGAGTAGAATATTATGCAGAAATCTCCAGAATGTTTTATATGAGGGAGAGGGGGAATTTTATGCAGAAATCTCGATAATATTTTATATGAAGGGGAGGGTGGAATTTTATGCAAACATTGCAGAAAAATTTATATAAAGGGAGGGTGGATATTATACAGAAATCTCCAGAATGTTTTATATGAGGGGGGAGTAGAATTTTATGCAGAAATCTCCAGAATATTTTATATAAGGGGAGAGTGGAATTTTATGCAGAAATCTCCACAATGTTTTATATGAGGGGGAGGGGTAATATTATGCAGAAATCTCCAGAATGTTTTATATAAGAGGGAGGGTGGAATTTTATGCTGAAATCTTCAGAAAGTTTTATAGGATGGGGAGTGGGATATTTTGCAGAAATCTTCAGAATATTTTATATGAGCGGAAGGGTGGGATATTATGCAGAAATCCCCGGAATGTTTTAATGTTTTATATAAGAGGGAGGGTGGAATGTTATGCAGAAATCTTCAGAATGTTTTATATGAGGGGAGGGTGGGATATTTTGCAGAAATCTTCAGAATATTTTATATGAGGGCGAGGGGGGAGATATTTTGCAGAAATCTTCAGAATGTTTTATGTGATGGGGAGGGTGGGATATTATGCAGAAATCTACAGAATATTTTATATGAGGGGGGGAGATGGGAAATTTATGCAGAAATCTCCAGAATATTTTATATGAGGAGGAGGGTGGGATATTATGCAGAAATCTTCAGAATATTTTATATGAGGGGGGAAGTGGGGAAATTTATGCAGAAATCTCTCGAATGTTTTAAAAAAAAGGGGAGGGGGAACATTGTGAAGAAATCTCCAGAATGTTTTATATAAGGGCGAGGGTGGAATTTTATGCTGAAATTTTCAGAATGTTTTATATGATGGGGAGGGTGGAATATTATGCAAAGTCTCCAGAATGTTTTATATGAGGGGAGGTTGGAATTTTATGGAGAAAACCCCAGAATGATTTATATGAGGGGGAATTTTATGCAGAAATCTCCTGAATGTTTTATATTAGGGGGAGGGTGGGATATTATGCAGAAATCTTCAAAATATTTTATATGAGTGGGGAGTTGGGAATATTATGCAGAAATCTCTAGAATTTTTTATGCAAGGGGAGGGTGGAATTTTATGCAGAAATCTCCAGAATGTTTTATGTAAGGGAAAGGGTGGGATGTTATGAAAAATCTTCAGAATGTTTTATATGAGTGGGAGGGGGGGAATATTATGCAGAAATCTCCAGAATTTTTTATATGACGGGGAGGGGGAATATTATTCAGAAATCTCCAGAATGTTTTATATAAGGGGGATGGTGGAATTTTATGCTGAAATCTTCAGAATGTCAGAATGTTTTATATGACGGGGAGGGTGGAATATTATGCAGAAATCTCCAGAATGTTTTATATGAGGGCGGAGGGGGAATTTTATGCAGAAATCTCCAGAATGATTTATATGAGGGGGAAGGGTGGAATATTATGCAGAAATCTCCAGAATGTTTTATATGAGTGGCGAGGGTGGAATATTATGCAGAAATCTCCATAATGTTTTATATGAGGAGGGAGTAGGGAATATTATGCAGAAATCTCCGGAATGTTTTGTATGAGGGGAGGGTGCAATTTTATGTAGAAATCTCCAGAATGATTTATATGACGGGGAAGGGAAATATTGTGCAGAAATCTCCAGAATATTGTATGAGGGGAGAGGATGGAATAATATGCAGAAATCTCTAGAATGTTTTATATGAGGGCCTGGGTGGAATATTATGCAGAAATCTCCAGAATGTTTTATATGAGGGGAAGGGAGGAATTTTATGTAGAAATCTCCAGAATGTTTTATTTAGGGTGGAGGGTGGAATTTTATGCAGAAATCTCCAGAATGTTTTATATGAGGGCGAGGTTGGAATTTTATGTAGAAATCTCCTGAATGTTTTATATAAGGGGAAGGGTGGGATATTATGCCTAAATCTTCAGAATATTTTATATGAGGGGGAAGATGGGGAAATTTATGCAGAAATCTCCTGAATGTTTTATATGAGGGGGAGGTTGGAATATTATGCAAAAATCTCCAGAATATTTTATATGAGGGGGAGGGTGCTGAAATTTATGCAAAATCTCAATGTTTTATATGAGGTGGAGCATGGAATTTTATACATAAATCTCCGGGATGTTTTATATGAGGGGGAGGGTGGAATGTTATGCAGAAATCTGCAGAATGTTTTATATGATGGAGAGGGCTGAATATTATGCAGAAATCTCCAGAATGCTTTATATGAGGGGGAGGGGGGAATATTATGCAGAAATCTCCACAATACTTTATATGAGGGGAGGGGGGAATTTTATGGAGAAATCTCCAGAATGTTTTATGTAAGGGGGAAAGGTGGAATATTTTTCTGAAATCTCCGGAATATTTATATGAGGGGAGGGGAGAATATTATGCAGGAATCTCCAGAATGTTTTATGTAAGGGGAGGGGAATTTTATGCTGAAATCTTCCAATTTTTTTATGTGAGGTGGAGGGGGGAATATTATGCAGAAATCTCCAGAATGTTTCATATGAGAGGGAGGTGGAATTTTATGCAGAAATCTCCAGAATAATATATATGAGGGGGAGGGTGGAATATTAAGCAGAAATCTCCAAAATGAGGATGGAATTTTATGCAGAGATATCCAGAATGATTTATACGAGGGGGTGGGGGAAAATTATGCAGAAATTTCCAGAATATTTTATATGAGGGGGAAGGTGGAATATTATGCAGAAATCTCCAGAATATTTTATATGAGGGGGAAGGTGGAATATTATGCAGAAATCTCTAGAATGTTTTATATGAGGGGGACGGGTGGGATATGCAGAAATCTTCAAAATGTTTTATATGAGGGGAGAGGGTGGAATATTATGCAGAAATCTCAAGAATGTTTTATATGATGGGAGATGGGGAAGTATTTTACAAAACTCTCCAAAATGTTTTATATGAGACGAGACGGGGAATACTTTGCAGAAATCTCCAAAATGTTTTATATGAGGGAGAGGTTGGGGAATTTATGCAGAAATCTCCAGAATTTTTTATATGGGGGAGGGGGAATTTTATACAGAAATCTCCAGAATGTTTTATATAACTGGGAGAGTTGAATATTATACAGAAATCCCCAGAATATTTTGTATGAGGGGGAGGGAGGATTTTTTGTAAAAATCTCCAGAATGTTTTATATGAGGGGGAGGGTGGAATTTTATGCAGAAATCTCCAGAATGTTTTATATGAAGGGGAGGGTGTAATTTTATGCAGAAAACTCCAGAATGTTTTATATGAGGGGGGTTGGAATTTTATGCAGAAATCCTCTCCAGAATGTGGTATATGATGGGGAGATTGGAATTTTATGCACAAATCTCCAAAATGTTTAATATGAGGGGGAGGGTGGAATTTTATGCAGAAATCTCCAGAATGTTTTATGTGAGGGGGGAAGGGTGGAATATTATGCAGAAATCTCCAGAATGTTTTATATGAGGGGGTAGGGTTGAATTTTATGCAGAAATCTCCAGAGTGTTTTATATGAGAGGGAGCATGGAGTTTTATCCAGAAATCTCCAGAGTGCTTTATATGAGGTGGAAGGGTAGAATTTTATGCAGAAATCTCCAGAATGTTTTGTATGGGGGGAGGATGGAATATTATACAGAAATCTCCAGAATGTTTTATATGAGTGGGAGGGTGGAATTTTATGCAGAAATCTCCAGAATTTCTTATATGAGGGGGAGGGTGGACTTTTATGCAGAAATCTCCTGCATACTTCATATGAGGGAGAGGGTTCAATCTTATGCAGAAATCTCAAGAATGTTCTATATGAGGTGTAGGGTGGAATATTTTGCAGAAGTCTCCAGAATGTTTTATATGAGGGGTGAGGGTGGAATTTTATGCAGAAATCCCCCGAATTTTTTATATGAGGGGGGAGATTGGAAGTTTATCCAGAAATCTCCAGAATATTTTATATCAGGGGAGGGTTGAAATTTTATCCAGAAATCTTCGGAATGTTTTATATCAGGGGAGGGTGGAATTTTATCCCGAAATCTCCAAATGTTTTATATGGGTGGGGAGGGTGGAGTTTTATCCAGAAACCTCCAGAATTTTTTATATGAACGGGATGGTGGAATTTTATGCCAAAACGTCTAGAATGTTTTATATGAGGGGGTGAGGGTGGAGTTTTATCCAGAAATTTCCAGAATGTTTTATATGAAGAGGAGGGTGGAATTTTATGCAGAAATCTCCAGAATGTTTTATATGAGGGGGAGGGTGGAATTTATGCAGAAATCTTCAGAATGTTTTATATGAGGTGGGAATATTATTCAGAAATCTCTAGAATTTTTTAAAGGAGGGGGAGGTTGGAATTTTATCCAGAAACCTACAGAATGTTTTATGAGGTGGGAAGGTGGAATTTTATCCAGAAACCTCCAAAATGTTTTATGTGAGGGGAGGGGGAATATTCAGAAATCTCCAGAATGTTTTATGTAAAGGGGAGGGTGTGGTTTTATGCAGAAATCTCCAGATTGTTTTGTATGAGGGGGAAGGGTGGAATTTTATGCAGAAATCTCCAGAATGATTCATATGAGGGGAGAGGGTGGAATTTTTTGCAGAATTCTCTAGAATTTTTTATATGAGGGGGAGTGTGGAATTTTATACTGAAATCTCCAGAATGATTTATATGACGGGGAGGGTGGAATTTTATGCAGAAATCTCCAGAATGTTTTATATGACTGGTGAGGGTGGAATTTTATTCAGAACTCTCCAGAATGTTTTTTTATGGGGCGAGTGGAATTTTTTTGAAATCTCCCGAATATTGTATGTGAGGGGGGAGGGTTGAATTTTATGCAAAAATCTGGAGAATGTTTTATATGGGGGTGGGTGGAATTTTATGCGGAAATCGCCTGAAGGTTTTATATGAGGGTGAGGGTGGAATTTTATGCATAAATCTCCAGAATTTTTTATATGAAGGGGGAGGGGGGATTTTTTTGTGGAAATCTCCCAAATGTTTTATATGAGGGGGAGGGTGGAATTTTATTCAGAAATCTCGATAATGGTTCATATGAGGGGAAGGATAGAATGTTATTCATAAATCTCCAGAATGTTTTATGTGAGGGTGAGGGTGGAATTTTTAACCATAAATCTCCCGAATGTTGTACATGAGGGGGAGTGTATTTTATCCAGAAATCTCTTGGATCTTCTGTATGAGGGGGAGGGTGGAATTTTATCCCAAAATCTCCAAAATGTTTTATATGAGGTGGGAGGGTGGAATTTTATTCAGAAGTCTCCAGAATGTTTTATATGAAGGGGAGGGTGGAATTTTATGCAGAAATCTCCAGAATGTTTTATATGAGGGGGGAAGGGTGGAACTTTATGCAGAAATCTCCTGAATGTTTTATATGAAGGGGGGGGGTTGAATTTTATCCAGAAATCTCAAAAATGTTTTAGATGAGGGGAGGGTGGAATATTAAGCAGAAGTCTCTAGAATGTTTTATAAGAGGGGGGAGGGTGGAATTTTATGCACAAATCTCCAGAATGTTGTGTATGAGGGTGGAGGGTGGAATTTTATCCAGAAATCTCCAGAATTTTTTATATGAGGGTGGAGGGTGGAATTTTATCCAGAAATCTCTAGACACTTTTATATGAGAGGTAGGATGGAGTTTTATCCAGAAATCTCCAGAATGTTTTATATGAGGTGGAATTTTATGCAGAAATCTCCAGAATGTTTTGTATGACGGGGAGGATGGAATGTTATGCAGAAATCTTCAGAATGTTTTATATGAGGGGTAGGGTGAAATTTGATCTACTAATCTCCAGAATGTATTATATGAGGTGGGAGGGTGGAATTTTATACAGAAATCTCCAGAATGTTTTGTATGAGGGGGAGGGTGGAATATTATGCAGAAATCTCCAGAATGTTTTATATGAGGGTGGAATTTTATCCAGATATCTCCCAAATATTTTATATGAGGGGGAGGGTGGAATTTTATCCAGAAATCTCCCAAATATTTTATATGATGAGGAGGGTGGAATTTTATCCAGAAACCTCCCAAATGTTTTATGTGAGGGTGAGGGGAGAATATTCAGAAATCTCCAGAATGTTTTATATAAAGGGGGAGGGTGGAATTTTATTCAGAAATCTCCAGAATGTTTTACATGAGGGGGAGGGTGGAATATTTTTGCAGAAATCTCCAGAATGGTTTATATCATTGAGGGGGTTGGAATTTTATTCAGAAATCTCCAGAATGTTATGTATGGGGGATTGTGGAATTTTTTACTGAAATCTCCTAAATGCTGTTTATGAGGGTGGAAGGTTGAATTTTATGTGGAAATCTCCAGAATGTTTTATATGATGGCGTGGAATTTTATGGGGAAATCTCCTGAATGTTTTATATGAGGGAGGAGGATAGAATTTTTTGCAGAAATCAGAATGTTTTATATGAGGGGAGGGTGGAATGTTATCCAGATATCTCCAGAATGTTTTATATTACAGGTGAGGCTGGAATTTTATCCAGAAATGTCGAGGATGTTTTATATGAAGGGGTTGGACAGGATTTTTTGCAGAAATCTCCATAATGTTTTGTAAGAGGGGGGAGGCTGGAATTTTATCCAGAAAACTCCAGAATGTTTTACATGGGGGAGATGGAATATTATGCAGAAATCTGTAGAATGTTTTATATGAGGGGAGAGGGTGGAGTTTTATCCAGAAATCTCCAGAATGTTTTATATGAGGGGAGTGTGGAACATTCAGAAATCTCTTAGAGTGTTTTATTTGAGGGGGGAGGATGGAATATTATGCAGAAATCTCCAGAATGTTTTATATGAGGGGAAGGGTGGAATTTTATGCAGAAATCTCAAAATTGTTTTATATGAGGGGAGGGTGGAATTTTATGCAGAAATCTCCAGAATGTTTTATATGATTGGGGAGGGTGGAATTTTATGCAGAACTCTCCAGAATGTTTTATATAAGGGTGTGGGTGAATTCTATGCAGAAATCTCCAGAATGTTTATAAGAGTGGGGAGGGTGGAATTTTATGCAGAAATCTCCCGAATGTTTTATATAAGGGGGAGGGTGGAATTTTATCCAGAAGTCTCGAGAATGTTTTATATGAGGATGCGAGGATAGAATTTTTTGCAGAAATCTCCAGAATGTTTTATATTGGGGAGAGGGTGGAATTTTATCCAGAAATCTCCAGAATGTTTTATATGAGGGCGGAGGGGGAATTTTATGCAGAAATCTCCAGAATGATTTATGTGAGGGGGGAGGGTGGAATTTTATGCAGATCTCCAGAATCTTTCATATGAGGGGGAGGATACAATTTTTTGCAGAAATCTCCAGAATGTTTTATATGAAGGGGAGGGTGGAATTTTATGCAGAAATCTCTAGAATGTTTTATATGAGGGGGAGGGTGGAATTTTATGCAGAAATTTCCGGAATGTTTTATATGATTGGGGAGGGTGGAATTTTATGCAGAAATCTCCAGAATGTTTTATATGAGGAGAATGGTGGAGTTTTATCCAGAAATCGCCAGGATGTTTTATATGAGGGGGGAGGCTGGAATTTTATGCAGAAATCTCAGAATGTTTTATATTATTGGGGAAGGTGGAATTTTGTTCAGAAATCTCTAGATTGTTTTATATGAAGGGAGAGAGTAGAATTCTTTCCAGAAATCTCCAGAATGTTTTATATGATGGGAGGTGGAATTTTATCCAGAAATCTCCAGAATGTTTTATATGATTGGGGAGGGTGGAATTTTATGCATAAATTTCCAGAATTTTTTTATATGATTGGGGAGGGTGGAATTTTGTTCAGAAATCTCCAGATTGATTTATATGAGAGGGGGAGGCTGGAATTTTTTGCGGAAATCTCCAGAATGCTTTATATGATGGGAGAGGGTGGAATTTTATGCAGAAATCTCCAGAATATTTTATATGAGGGGGAGGATGGAAGTTTTTGCAGAAATCTCCAGAATGTTTTATATGAGGGGAGGCTGGAATTTTATCCAGAAATCTCCAGAGTGTTTTATATGAGGGGAGGGTGGAATTTTATCCAGAAATCTCCAGAATGTTTTATATGAGGGGGAGGATAGAATTTTTTTGCAAAAATTTCCAGTATTTTATATGAGGGGAGGCTGGAATTTTATGCAGAAATCTCCAGAATTTTTTATATGAGGGGAGGCTGGAATTTTATCCAGAAATCTCCAGAGTGTTTTATATGAGGGGAGGGTGGAATTTTATCCAGAAATCTCCAGAATGTTTTATATGAGGGGAGGATAGAATTTATTTTGCAAAAATTTCAGTATTTTATATGAGGGGAGGCTAGAATTTTATGCAGAAATCTCCAGAATTTTTTATATGAGGGGGAGAGTGGAATTTTATCCAGAAATCTCCAAAATGTTTTATATGGAGGGGAGGGTGGAATTTTATGCAGAAATCTCCAGAATTTTTTATATTATTGGGGAGGGTGGAATTTTGTTCAGAAATCTCCAGAATGTTTTATATGAGGGGGAGGGTGGAATTTTACCCAGAAATCTCCAGAATATTTTATAAGAGGGGAGGCTTGTTTTTTTCCAGAAATCTCCAGAATGTTTTTTATGAGGGGGGGTGGATAGAATTTTTTTGCAGAAATCTCTAGAATGTTTTATATGATGGGGAAAGGTGGAATTTTATCCAGAAATCTCTAGAATGATATATATGAGGGGGAGGGTTGTATTTTATGCAGATATCTCCCAAATGTTTTATATAAGGGGTCGGGTGGAATTTATCGAGAAGTCTCCAGAATGGTTTATATGATGGGGAAGGATGGAATTTTGTGCAGAAATCTCCAGAATGTTTTATATGAGGGGGGAAAGTGGAATTTTATGCAGAAATCTCCAGAATGTTTTATATTAGGGGAGGGTGGAATTTTATCTAGTGTCTCCAGAATGTTTTATATGATGGGGAAGGGTGGGATTTTTTGCGCATATTTCCCTAATGTTTTATGTGTTGGGGAGTGTGGCATTTTATGCGGAAACCTCCCGAATGTTGTATATGAGGTGAGGGGGGAGGGTGGAATTGTAAGAACTCTCGACATTCTTTCCAGAGGGGAGGTGGAGTGAATCGGTAGAAAAGTGGCAAATCTTATTTTCCTATATGTTGTATAATAATAAAAGGCAGAGGGAATTTTATTGAGCATTTTTGAAAAAGCTTTTCTTTTTGCTACATCGCTGGGTAATTCGTTTGCTTCTTAACTAACGACAGAATTCTTTGTCCATGATAATGCGTTCGTCGTTGTTTCTTTGATTTTTTATTATGTTCAGTGTTTAAAGGTAACTTAGATCATTTAATGGCCGACGACAATACATTTTTTTGTTTTCTATGGAAGAAAACTATTTTTACGGCTTTGTCTGTCCATCCAGATTTTTCTGTCCGCCCTCACATCTTAAAAACTACTGAGGCTAGAGGGCCGCAAATTGGTATGTTGATCATCCATCTTCCAATCATCAAAGATACCAAATTGCAGCCTTCAAGCCTCAGTAGTTTTTATTTCATTTAAGGTTAAATTTTGCCATAATCTTACTTCTGTCACCGATATAGGTACCAGCAATGCAGGCCACCACCGGACCGTGGCTGAGTTTCATTGGCTGTGGCTAAGAATTTCATGGGCCGTGGCTGAGGCCACCACCAGACTGTGGCTGAGTTTCATGGGCCGTGGCTGAAAGTTTCATATAGCTTTGTACACTGTACAGAAGCGCGTGTTTTTACTTAGTTTGTATTGATATCATCAGCTGCTGCCTTTAACCTAAACCTTTGAACCTCCTCATCTCATCTCTTGTTGACTTTTTACCAGAAGTTAAATTTTCATTGGCTGCTTAGTGATGTGAGTTGTGTTTAGGGTCCCGCTTCAAAGCACACCATCATCTTAATTGAGCTTATCACTAAACACTGGTCTACGCTTAGCTGAATAGTAGATGAGTTCAGCACAATTCTGACCGCCTTGACGGGTCTACGGACCATTATTAGATGAATTGATTGTTAAATTTGTCGTGTTCTGTTTGAATTGCTCCCACTGCCGGAGAAGCACTATCAGTACAAATGGAGACTGGTTTGGTCATCAGATGAGCAGATCAGGATGTCTTTCCTTAACGTTAACATTCGATTTCTCTCCTTGAAGAATCGCCACTGGAACTGAACACAATGGACACATTTTGCGTCCTTCGTCAGAAGCTCTACTGTACTGTACAGTACGTTTTGGGGATGACTGGTTCCTGCACGCATTCTTCTTTTCCAAATAGAACTCTTGATTTGTGACAAGGTGAAGTTAGCTCACTTACCTTTCCAGCTTGATGGAAACTGCTTCTCTTTGGATCCCGGGAGAGAGAGAGAGAGAGAGAGAGAGAGAGAGAGAGAGAGAGAGAGAGAGAGAGAGAGAGAGAGGAGGTCCACCATGTCAACCGGGTGGCAGCTACCGCATGGTGTGATATTCAGATACGAAATCTTATTATTTCTTATGATATGCGCATGATGTTATTCACTTGATGGATGTCCACTTCTTGCGTAGGTCACGCTTGAACGCAACACGGATGAGGTGGTTTGTAACACCTAGCAAGCCGTGTGGCTTCCGTGCGTACGTGCGTGTTGCTGAGCCTCATGACTGTGGGTGGGTGGGTGGGTCTGCAGCAGCTGCTGGCTGCACTTCCTTCAGCCGACTGTCAATGCCGCCAGTGTTGGCGGCACTGCTGGCTGGCTCGGTCAGGCAGCCAATCGCTGACACCACGTGTGCTGCTGCTCCTCTGCTGCTGCTGCTGCTGCTGCTGCTCCATTGCTTATATCGTTGCCGCTTCCGCTGTGTGTAACGAAGGACATTGCTGCTGCCTCCGCCTCCACCATCGTTCTCTCTCTCTCTCTCTCTCTCTCTCTCTCTCTCTCTCTCTCTCTCTCTCTCTCGCTCACAAAACGTTGCTCTTACATCTATTTCAATTCCACATTCATTACTGAAGTCAGATCGGTCAGTGATGTCGATGAAGGTGTGCGGCAGAGATCGTGAGGAAATTGGATTGGCGCGTTCCCGCAGTCTTCTAAGGGCAGCTCCTTAGTCGAAACTGACACCCCTTCTGGCAGGGTGGTGGTGTTCCTTTGGCGGACTTGTTTCAGATTGACTGAAAGTAGTGGGAGAGACTTCAGCCTGACTGCCTACACACGAATCTCACTTTCCGTCCAACTGACTGGCGGTTTTTTCTTGTCAATATTTTATAAATGTCACTGTTGGATAGCATAATCCAGGGAGACCACATTTCGGCCGGCAATATTGATTAGAACGTGTCTACTGAGGACGACGACTAGTTGAATTGTGTTGGGAGAGAGAGAGAGAGAGAGAGAGAGAGAGAGAGAGGGGCCGCCAGCTGGTTGATGCAGATAGCAGCCAGCTCTCCTCTCCTCCCCGTTGAGCCGTCCCGATGCCACCATCTGTTCGTTCAGTGAGCACTTGGGTACCTGGAGTATGCACATCATAAAGTAGTGGTGTTTTGTTGGTGTCGATGGTGATTGTGGCAGTAGAAGTGAATGGATGCATTCAGTGCATCCGGAGGTGCTGCAGCCACCTGTGTTTCCTGTAGTGGTTGAAGGCAGTGCTCAGCCGACATGAAGCAATCGTGTTTTTAGAAAGGATTCATTCTTGTGAATGTGCTTGCGCTGTTTAGTTTCTTGCCTGCAGGAAGAAAGTCGAGTGAAGGAGGAGGAGGAGGAGGAGGGGCACGCCTCGCCTCGCCTCGCCTCGCCTCTCATGCAGAAGTCTTCTTCTCTTCTTCTTCTTCTTCTTCTTCTTCTTCTCGATGGCAGTGAGGATGTGGAAGAGGTGGGTGAGGGGTGGTGGTGGTGGTTTCGCTTTTGGAATGGCGTGAGGCGGCGTGATGCAGCAGCATCCACCTTCTCTAGGGCCTGCCACAGCGCCTTGTCCGCCTCCGCCTCCGCCTCCTCCAGCTGCGGGATACGGCTACGTGTGGCCACCACCGCCCCCGTCAGCACCAGGCGCCCCTCTCCTACGGGTGTACGATCGCCTCGCCACGCACTTCCTTCGACATCAGACGTTCACTCCGGTGGATGTCATCAGAGCTCCTCTTTCCGTCATAGCCAGCAAATTACCGCAGGTTCATCATCAACAGCATCAGCAGGTCCACTTCTACTGGCATTCCCATAAACACAGGACTCCTTCCACTGCCGCAGGTCAGTTTTGGCCTCTGCCCTGAGTGTGTGTGTGTGTGTGTGTGTGTGTCGCCTGCTTTGCTTCAATCAGATCATTAAGGAAAGTGCATTTCCAGTCGACTTGTGTGGTGAAGGGGAATCCTTTCGTATGTTATTGATCCTGTGTTGACGCTAGTCACCAGGACGGTATACATACAGTATATGATGGAGGCCGGCCTGGTGAAAATGAATCCAAAAAGAAGTTGACTTGACAGGAAATGAGTCACACAACAGACAGTGTGCTTCGAGTTGTAACTATGTAGCCTTGCATAATGCAGGTATATATGCCATGTGTTTCGGGACTGGAAGGACCACCTGACAGGGGGCGGCGGCGGCGGGGTTTTGTCGGGCAGCGTCCTTGAGGGGAGGTGGCGCTTGCAATTATTCAGGCTCTCATTAATTCTTTGCATTTTGCTTCAATAACCTGAGTTATTCCTCCTCCATTTTGGACGTAAATTTCAGTACATTTAGCGTTAACCTCCCCCCTCCCTCCCCCCACGTGCATACCATTGCAGGCAATTTTTACGTGATAATTTTTGGTAAAGACTGGTATATAGCGTGCATGGAATGACCGTGAACATATCCGAAGACATTTCGAGCGAAACTGCAGTTGTATTCATCCTGTTCGAAGGACCGCGTTACATCACTCTGCCACCGTTTTTTTTTTCTTCTCTTCTTTATTCTGTACCTCATTTAGGCTAGCTGCCTTTTGAAGTGTTTGAAAGTGATTCGTGTATAAAGTGTCCGGTCAATAGGAAAATCATAGAAATCCTCGCCGATGAACCGTCTGGCTGTAACACTAGAAGAATGATTAAATCAATCATTTTCTTTGGATGACATTCTGAATGAAATACTAGAGCGACATTCTGCGCTGGCATTTCCATCAAGTTGTTCCTTATGATGCCAACAAGTGCGCCACTTTTTGTACCAAACATTATCATTGCACTTTATCAGAATACTTGCAGTTTTGTCTTGACTTGTATTCTTAGTTATGTTTCTCGAAATCATACCACCAACTGTGATTCCAGAGATTTGCAGGGAATATCTTGAACGAAACCACACTTCTGAATCCAAACTCGTCTTGCTACTGTGCATGCAGACAGACATGAGTGGTTGTTGGTCACTGGCCCGACACCAAACATTGATCACGCCGGGAGAAGGTTCCCATCTCGACTTAGCTACTAAATTAGGTACCCAGATAGTTAACTGGACCGAGCCGCAAACAGGATAGAAAAATAATGCTTATATATATACACACACATACATAACTTACATACATACATTAGGTGAAATGTACATTGATTGTATCCTAGTCTAGGTAGGTAAATGCTCTTATTTTACATTTACATCTAAGTTATTTTCCAGTAAATATTTTTTGACTTATGCATATGTATATATACATATACTGTGTGTGTGTATATATATATATATATATATATATATATATATATATATATATATATATATATATATATATATATATATATATGTATGTATGTATGTATGCAGTTAAAAATGCTCGTAAATATCAGATTCACTTTACGTTGTGAAAATTGACTCCCAAAGAGAATTACAGTATAGGTTATAAGTGCAGCTGGCATGGCCAGGAACCAAATGTCGAATTTAGTTTATTCTCAAACTATGAAGCCCTTAGTAAGTAAAGAATTCACTTTAACTCAGGAGCAACTAGCACACAAAAGGATCTGTCTACTGTTCTTCTGTCGCCACGTATGCCTTTAGCGCTTGATACTGAGATGACAGGGACCTATCCACTATTCCGTCAATAGCAGTCGAGCTGATGTCGACTCCACTGTATATTCGTGCGTAATTCAGGTTCTGTGCGTGAAATCGAATTCAACCCATCTTCACCAAGAGGGCTAATTAACATCTCTCCGTCATGATAACTAAATGGCAATTTTGTAACGTAGGTATTTATAGTAGTCACGTTACTAATTCACATTGAATATTTTGAACTCTAATATGACGACACAAATACCCTTCATTGCGCGCGCTCTGGAAATTATTTGAAACTATGGCTTTTGGGCAGATGTGCTTCTCTTAGTTTTAGTTGTAGGATACTCGGATGGTCAAGTGACCTCCTCGATGTTGAGGGGTTTACGTTGCCTAACAAGAGAAAAAGTCACATATGAATAAGAGGCAAAGCACCCTAAATAACCACGTTACAAAATGATCACTTAGCTATCTGGGTGAAGATTGGTTCAATTTGAGTTTGTTTACAGAAACCTGAATTATACAGAATATATATATATATATATATATATATATATATATATATATATATATATATATATATATATATATATATATGCAGTGAGTCAACGAAATCAGCTTGATGCTCTTGATGGCGGCATGGTGGATAAGTCCCTGACATCGCTATCAAGCCCTGAAGGCAAAGGTGGAGACACCAGCGCAGTGCAGTGCAGTGCACTTACTGCTCTAGCCTAGCCTATATGTATAAGTTGTGCTGAAGGTAAAGTGAAATCGTTATTAAGGACTCTATAGTTGATGAGAATTAAAGAGACTCGACAGTTCGTGACAAAACTGTCACAAATGGCCACACTTCGACAGCAAAAGTGTGATGAAATCAACTTCAGTGTCTTGTGTTGGCTGAATGTCTGCATCTTTGTATCTAACTCAAAAGGCACAGGTTCGAATCCTTACTTAGGCAGATTCACAAACCATATTTCAGTCCATTTTGGTTGAAAATTACTCCCCAAGGAAAACTTATTAAAAAATAAAGGGTATTTATGGGTTGATATTTGTAATTATTGAATCAGTGGCTGAAACCCACGAAAAAACTTAACATAGTAGGTTTGGTACAGTAAAGCCTCTTGAAAACGAACACCAAGAGGCTTTTGAAGTTGAATGTTGAAACAAGTCTCCAGTTTCAGAAACCATATTGGAGGAGAGCAGACAATGAATGAAGACTGTTTGGTATGATAGTGTTCATCTGTCTACTGCAGAGAAGGCTCTGGGATGTGGAGTAATGCTACGAAAACCTTGACTATCGGGTGATGCCTGGGATACAAGAAGAAAAGATGAATGCAAAAGGTATACACGTAGACAAGTTGTGAGGTGGAGATGAAGAACGCACAGTAGAAAGTGCTTAGTCCTCGAGCCTTGATAGTGAAGTTGAACGAAAATCAAAAAGAGAAAAGAGAGAATATTTCGACTTACAGACTGATTGATATTGACAGAGCCACATATTCAGAGAGGGCTATTGGTGTTAGGGTAGCCAACAAACTAGACTGAGTGAGAGGAAAAAGAGGAGAATACCTGGCAAAAGTGAAAGGGGGATGGGTAAACTACAAACTAGACTGAGTGAGAAGAAAAAGAGGAGAATACCTGGCAAAAGTGAAAGGGGGATGGGTGATCTACAAAGTAGACTGAGTGAGAAGAAAAAGAGGAGAACACCTGGCAAAAGTGAAAGGGGATGGGTGAACTACAAACTAGACTGAGTGAGAAGAAAAAGAGGAGAATACCTGGCAAAAGTGAAAGGGGGATGGTAGAACTACAAACTAGACTGAGTGAGAGGAAAAAGAGGAGAATACCTGGCAAAAGTGAAAGGGGGATGGGTGAACTACAAACTAGACTGAGTGAGGGGAGAAAATGAGAATACCTGGCAAAAGTGAAAAGGGGATGGGTGAACTACAAACTAGACTGAGTGAGAAGAAAAAGAGGAGAATACCTGGCAAAAGTGAAAGGGGGATGGGTGAACTACAAACTAGACTGAGTGAGAAGAAAAAGAGGAGAATACCTGGCAAAATTGAAAGGGGGATGGGTGAACCACAAACTAAACTGGAGAAGAAAAAGAGGAGAATACCTGGCAAAAGTGAAAGGGGGATGGGTGAACTACAAACTAGACTGAGTGAGAAGAAAAAGAGGAGAATACTGGCAATTGAAAGGGGATGGGTGAACCACAAACTAAACTGAGTGAGAAGAAAAGAGGAGAATACCTGGCAAAAGTGAAAGGGGGATGGGTGAACCACAAACTAGACTGAGTGAAAAGAAAAATAGAAGAATACCTGGCAAAAGTGAAAGGGGGATGGGTGAACTACACACTAGACTGAGTGAGAAGAATACCTGGCAAAAGTGAAAGGGGGATGGGTGAACTACAAACTAGACTGAGTGAGAAGAAAAAGAGGAGAATACCTGGCAAAAGTGAAAGGGGGATGGGTGAACCACAAACTAGACTGAGTGAAAAGAAAAAGAGGAGAATACCTGGCAAAAGTGAAAGGGGGATGGGTGAACTACAAACTAGACTGAGTGAGAAGAAAAAGAGAAGAATACCTGGCAAAAGTGAAAGGTGGATGGGTGAACTACAAACTAGACTGAGTGAGAAGAAAAAGAGAATACCTGGCAAAAGTAAAAGGGGGATGGGTGAACTACAAACTAGACTGAGTGAGAAGAAAAAGAGGAGAATACCTAGCAAAAGTGAAAGGGGATGGGTGAACCACAAACTAGACTGAGTGAGAGGAAAAAGAGGAGAATACCTGGCAAAAGTGAAAGGGGGGATGGGTGAACTACAAACTAGACTTAGTGAGAAGAAAAAGAGGAGAATACCTGGCAAAAGTGAAAGGTGGATGGGTGAACCACAAACTAGACTGAGTGAGAGGAAAAAGAGGAGAATACCTGGCAAAGTGAAGGGGATGGGTGAACTACAAGCTAGACTGAGTGAGAGGAAAAGAGGAGAAAACCTGGTGAAAGGGGGATGGGTGAACCACAAACTAGACTGAGTGAGAAGAAAAAGAGGAATACCTGGCAAAAGTGAAAGGTGGATGGGTGAACTACAAACTAGACTGAGTGAGAAGAAAAAAAGGAGAATACCTGGCAAAAGTGAAAGGGGATGGGTGAACTACAAACTAGACTGAGTGAGAAGAAAAAGAGGAGAATACCTGGCAAAAGTGAAAGGGGGATGGGTGAACCACAAACTAGACTGAGTGAGAAGAAAAAGAGGAGAATACCTGGCAGAAGTGAAAGGGGATGGGTGAACCACAAACTAGACTGAGTGAGAAGAAAAAGAGGAGAATACCTGGCAAAAGTGAAAGGGGATGGGTGAACCACAAACTAGACTGAGTGAGAAGAAAAAGAGGAGAATACCTGGCAAAAGTGAAAGGGGGATGGGTGAACCACAAACTAGACTGAGTGAGAAGAAAAAGAGGAGAATACCTGGCAAAAGTGAAAGGTGGATGGGTGAACCACAAACTAGACTTGAGAAGAAAAAGAGGAGAATACCTGGCAAAAGTGAAAGGGGATGGGTGAACCAAAACTAGACTGAGTGAGAAGAAAAAGAGGAGAATACCTGGCAAAAGTGAAAGGGGGATGGGTGAACCACAAACTAAACTGAGTGAGAAGAAAAGAGGAGAATACCTGGCAAAAGTGAAAGGGGGACTGAACTACAAACTAGACTGAGTGAGAAGAAAAAGAGGAGAATACCTGGCAAAAGTGAAAGGGGGATGGGTGAACTACAAACTAGTCTGAGTGAGGAAAAAGAGGAGAATACCTGGCAAAAGTGAAAGGGGACGCATGAACTACAAATTAGACTGAGTGAGAAGAAAAAGAGGAGAATACCTGGCAAAAGTGAAAGGGGGATGGGTGAACTACAAACTAGTCTGAGTGAGGAAAAAGAGGAGAATACCTGGCAAAAGTGAAAGGGGACGCATGAACTACAAACTAGACTGAGTGAGAAGAAAAAGAGGAGAATACCTGGCAAAAGTGAAAGGGGGATGGGTGAACTACAAAGTAGAATGGGAAAAAGAGGAGAATACCTGGCAAAA
This sequence comes from Macrobrachium rosenbergii, assembly GCF_040412425.1. Lineage (NCBI taxonomy): Eukaryota > Metazoa > Arthropoda > Malacostraca > Decapoda > Palaemonidae > Macrobrachium > Macrobrachium rosenbergii. The sequence continues at coordinate 81,455,910 of NC_089752.1, read as the reverse complement.
GTGAAAGGGGGATGGGTGAACTACAAACTAGACTGAGTGAGAGGAAAAAGAGGAGAATACCTGGCAAAAGTGAAGGGTGAACTACAAACTAGACTGAGTGAGAGGAAAAAGAGGAGAATACCTGGCAAAAGTGAAAGGGGGATGGGTGAACTACAAACTAGACTGAGTGAGAAGAAAAAGAGGAGAATACCTGGCAAAAGTGAAAGGGGGATGGGTGAACTACAAACTAGACTGAGTGAGAGGAAAAAGAGGAGAATACCTGGCAAAAGTGAAAGGGGGATGGGTGAACTACAAAGTAGACTGAGTGAGAAGAAAAAGAGGAGAATACCTGGCAAAATTGAAAGGGGGATGGGTGAACCACAAACTAGACTGAGTGAGAAGAAAAAGAGGAGAATACCTGGCAAAAGTGAAAGGGGGATGGGTGAACCACAAACTAGACTGAAAGAAAAAGAGGAGAATACCTGGCAAAAGTGAAAGGGGGATGGGTGAACTACAAACTAGACTGGCAGTGAGAAGAAAAAGAGGAGAATACCTGGCAAAAGTGAAAGGGGGATGGGTGAACCACAAACTAGACTGAGTGAGAAGAAAAAGAGGAGAATAGCTGGCAAAAGTGAAAGGGGGATGGGTGAACTACAAACTAGACTGAGTGAGAAGAAAAAGAGGAGAATACCTGGCAAAAGTGAAAGGGGGATGGGTGAACCACAAAGTAGACTGAGTGAGAAGAAAAAGAGGAGAATACCTGGCAAAAGTGAAAGGGGGATGGGTGAACTACAAACTAGTCTGAGTGAGGAAAAAGAGGAGAATACCTGGCAAAAGTGAAAGGGGGGTGCATGAACTACAAACTAGACTGAGTGAGAAGAAAAAGAGGAGAATACCTGGCAAAAGTGAAAGGGGGATGGGTGAACTACAAAGTAGAATGAGTGAGAAGAAAAAGAGGAGAATACCTGGCAAAAGTGAAAGGGGGATGGGTGAACCACAAACTAGACTGAATGAGAGGAAAAAGAGAAGAATACCTGGCAAAAGTGAAAGGGGGATGGGTGAACTACAAAGTAGAATGAGTGAGAAGAAAAAGAGGAGAATACCTGGCAAAAGCGAAAGGAGAATGGGTGAACTGTAACATCAGAAAAAGGATATTGACAACACTAGGCAGAATATTTTTGGGTTCTTGAATAATAGATTTGAGGTGAGATAATGTAATTGAGACACCAGAAGGCGATGAAGACACAACTGTGCTCGTGAATGAATTCACATTTTTGAAGTGGAATCAGTAACGGAACTAGAATGACACCGTGTACTAACTAGACTGTTCTGCAGAATGTGGGGTGAGAAGACAATGCCTAACGATTGGCAATTGCAAGTCACAGCCGAAGTACCAAGAAAGGTGGCCTGGCTGATGCCGTAGCAACAAGGCATGGCACTGTTCACTGCTGTCGTGAAATATGCATTGTGTTCATTTTTACATTGTGGAGGAAAACTGAGAAAAAGTGTAAAGATGATCAAACGTGTGAATTGCTGCAGTGCAGGCAATTTAACAGTACCTTTTTGGTACCTTGCGTTCATTACGAGAGGACATTTCACAACGTTCGCCGACCATAGTTGTACAGATTTTTTATTCTATGAATTACTATGAATTATAGCTAATTGAAGTCACCCATGAACGAAGTAGATGCAACGTTAATGTTGATTGGGTCTTTAGATTTGGAAGTGAAGTTGTTAAAAAGTGGGTTCTATGAAGTTCTCTTATTTCACCGCAATTGTTTACTCTTATAGATTTGATAATAGAAAAAAAAGATGGTTGGAGATGGAAGAGAGTTTAGATTGGAGGAATGATAGAAACTTGAAAGACTTCGAATATGCAAAACACCACAAGCTTCACAAAGCTTGCTTGAAATGAGGATAGAGCATGCATAACGGGAATGTGAAGAAAAGGTGATATAAGTTGATTCTCTCAAATATTTAGACAAAAATTATATCCAGCAACGTGTTTCTTGGTTAAGAATTGAGTGACAGACTAAATAAGTAATTGGCAGGCTAAGATTTCAAAACCAGGTGACTGAAATTTCATATGAAGGTGAGATTCTACAATAGTTTAGTGTAGTATGTATTGCTATATGGACACGGACCATGTTATATATGTGAACCTCCATCTAGAAGATTTGGTCTGTTTGAGAATAAAGCTTTACGAGGAATATTAGAAATGAGATGGCAGGAGGAGGTAGACATTCTACCCAAAGGAAGTTGTTGGAGGTCCGTCTGTAGATAAGATCATTTCGCACAACCCCTTAGGGAATATAGGTACAGTAAGTGATAATGCCATAGTAAGCCTTCCTCCTCCTCCTCCTATCGTAGCGCTCATCCATGTACTGTGCGTCTGGTAACCACAAGGGTCAACTGACACCATAGATGTACAGTACAAATTATCCATGGGGTAGTGAGAAGGAAATAGCGCAGCTATATCCATCCTACTGTCATCATTATCATATTATGTATATTTAAAGCTACCTTATTTCCAGTTTGGTCATCATTGCTGACTGTCCGGTCGTCTTACTTCTAAAAGCATATTCTCAAATTGGCAAAATCTTCATTGTCATACCAAGATTAATTTAGTATAGCAGAACAGATCATACTAGACTTTTTTATAATCTTTCTTTAAAATGCAAGTTCGCTTTATTTGAGTTTCTAGTCTTAGTCTTTCACTGAATTCCAACTCAAAGAACCTGTACTGGCTACCCGAGTTACTGAATATTGGAAAGTTTCAACCTCATTAACGCTTTCTTCATTTAATGTTATATCGTCCCTTTGTGCATACTCTGTCCTCATTACTGTTTCTGTTTTTTCGTAGATTTATTTGGAGTCCCGTCACTAGTTAGCCTATATGATGAGTTTGATTAAGCACTCTGCAAATCTGGTGGTGCTCGGTTGATTCAAACGGCATCATATGCATACTCTAAGTCTGCTCATTTATATTGGTCATCTAATGCAAACCATCTCTTCCTACTCCAACCAGTTTTTATTGCAAAGATATTGATCAAATAGCAAAAATAACATAACACTCAAATTAGTGTTCAGTGTTTACTGTAGATTCGTGTGACAAGGCCCCTTAACGGTAACTTTGCATCTACTTCGTTCATGCATGATTTCAGATAGTTTGACAGACTTAACGGAAATGGCATAGTGTTCACTGGGATCTGTGAAATGCCTTCTAGAAGTCATGAAGGAAAAGCCGTCAGAAGGGCGTGTTTAAAATCTACACACTGCTGCAAAGTATGCCTGACAGAAACATTTGATGTGGGCAGTCCTGCCTCCTGTCATAAAACCAGCTTTTCTTCATCCCTAGTCTTGGTTATTGGTGCCTGTTGTCGAAATTTCTTCAGTCTGAATGATTTCATTACAAGCGGCAAAGTTCCATGTCCCTACAGCCACAATGTTCGCCTTTCTTGGGTATTGAGTTGTGACTTCCAGTCCTCGGTCATCAGGCTTCCTTCCCCCATTCCATGTTCTGCTAAATAGTCTATGCTCCACCTTTCTTTTTCTTTAATCTGGCGAAATTGCACTTGAAAGTGAGCAGTAGCTTAACGATAATGATAGAATGTAACATGTCCGAATGACGCCGGTATATCTGCTGTAAGTGCTGTGATCCAGATGAAAACTTCCGTATAGCCTCCTCGCACTAACCTGGCGGAGAAGCCCCGCTCACCACTGTAACTGCATGGATTGCAGGGTTCGTCAGTATTGTATCTATTTCGAATTTAATCAATAACAAGCATACAAAATATAGCATGACATTACAAAATCTTGATGTAATATATAAATTTCTATTCTTTCTGCATACTTGCTGTCACTGAAACACTTGTCATTGTATAAAAAAAAGAAGAAAAAAAAACGAGTGCAATTGCATGCAAAGAAAGGGGAGGCGTGCTGGTTAATGGAACAGCCATTGTTTTGGCGGGATATGGAATCTTACACTTGTCACCTCATCAGCTGATTTCATTGACGTCAACAAAGTTCTGATATTTATCATCCCATTTGAAGGTAAATACTTACATAGCTTCATATATTTACCTATTTAATTTCCTGCATAATCTAACACAAAGTAAAGGTGTCTTTTTATATTTATATTCGTAATGAGCGATCGGAGGAGGAAGATCAGGTAAGCACTACCCATATATAGGTCTATTAATAATTTTCCCCAGCTCTCCAGTTCCAATCCAGTTGTTAAGGGCCAGTGTCCGTAGATGGTTGGTTAGGAATGGAAGGTTTGATCCAGTTCAACAAAGTGGGGTGAACTTTCAGAAAAGTGTTAGATATCCCCTAACAAATAAAGTAAAAAAAAAAAAATTAAAAACTGGTCTACAACGAGGCATTTTCTTCCATCCGTTTTGTTTTATTTATTTTTTGTATTTTATTTTTATCTTTTTTTTTATTCAATGGCAACATTGAGTACCAGTATAGAATTTTATCACAGAGCTGAACTAGAGTGCTTATTCCATATGTAGTCAAACTCAGAAATCATCGCTAGAATTTAGAATACTTGGAGATAGTTGCGGTTCACAGATCGGGTAGGCTGTTTATTAAAATTCCTTGGTTAAATGGTTGAATCTGGCGGAGCCGATTGGTAGCCTCGTATGGGTCTAATTCCAATAATTGTATAAACCACAAAATTATATCTCTTCTCTATTTACCCTTTGTTTTATGCGACTATACATGTAAGCAATTATATTATGAGGTTTGTTTATGAATTTATGCAGTCGTATTGTAAATGAAGCTGTAGGCTATAGGCCTATATGTGGTTAATTGCCTTCGTTTGCTAATATTCACTTTTAAATTATAACTTTAACGTTATGTCATTTTAATACATGTTTCTTGGCATATAGGAAAGATACATACATATAATTTTTCGACATACAGTATATTTCCCGATTCAGTATTATTATTACTCAATAAATACATTAAAAACCATATACAGTATAGCTTTTATATTTCCCCTTCAGTTATCTCGAAAATAGCATAAAATTTACGTAGTCCTATAGGAAATTAATTTTAGATCACCTTAAACCCAATAGTATTGCTCTTACGATTAAACCTAAACATAAATTCAAATACAAATTAAAGATTAGTTAATCAGTAAAAATGATTATTTGTGTTGTCGCCAAAACCATGGCTATTCCATTAACCAGCACGCCTCCCCTTTCTTGGCATACAGTTGCACTCGTTTTTTTTTCTTCGTTTGTTTTTATGCAATGACAAGTATTTCACTGACAGCAATTATGCAGAAAGAATAGAAATTTATATATTACATCCAGATTTTGTAATGATATGCTGTATTTTGTATGCTTGTTAATGATTAAATTCGAAATAGATACAATACTGACGAATCCTGCAATCTGTGAGGTTACAATGGTGGGCGGGTCTTCTCCGCCAGGTTAGTGCGAGGAGGTTATACTAATCTCAACTTTTCTCCGAGAGATGTTAAGTCTGTAAATAAGGCCATAGTCAGGTTGGGCGCCTGTCAAAAGAACTATGTTCTCAAGTCCAGAATTACAGAGCACAGTTGCCGAAGTCAGCATCTTGGAATGTGTTTCTGATGCAGTGTTTAGTGCAGAACTTTTTGTTTTCTATACATTTTAACGCAGATTAGAATAAATCACACAATATTAAGAGAACAACGTAATTATCAACATTTTATAAAGACTGGATCCTACTTTTGATGCGGAATCGATAAAAATTATGTGAAATTTTATGGGGAGGTAAGACAAATGCCACCTATATCCATTGGCGGGAGAAAAGTTAGTTTCCTTGGTTTGGGGCCTTTTCAAAACGCAGTAAGCACTCGATAGCAGTGCTGCATTAATTTGCTTGGCTTTTTGAGATTTTATCTGCGATTCAGTAGTTCTGTGGCCCATTTTGTAAGTGCGCAAACTAAATGCCCATGTATTTCAAAACGATTCTTCTTTATATTTATAGCTAGATGAAGTAAGCAAATATAGCGCAAAAGTCTAAAACAGTGGTTTTCAACTTTTTTCATACTGCGACCCCTTATGAGCAACTCAGTATGACGGATGACCCCTTGAAAAATTTTGCTTCAATAACGTCAGTAGGGTTACCTTATTTTCATCAACCTAAGACAGACAGTACAAAAGGAGTCTAAATTTATATTCACTATGAGGGGTCCCAAACCTACCTGCACGTTTCTATTTATTCATCCTTCCAAATCTGTTTGACATTTTTTCCTCTGACGGGTCACAAGTTTATCTGAAAGCACGATTTCTTTGCTATTCGTTTCTGCTGCCAAATGTGTTAGGCCCTTTTGCTCTGACGGGTCCAAAGTCTGTCTGCAAACTCGATTTTTCGCTGTTCATTTGCCGTATACACACGTTCCCACTGAACATTGGAACATTGTTGGGTGACTGACTGCTTGTCCTCAACATTCCGGGACATTTTTCTGACTGATCGGGACGCCCAGGACAAGGCCTCAAATCTGGGACGAGTCCCAGCCAAACCGGGACATATGGTAACCCGCGCTCAAGAACCATCACGCGAAACCCTAGAAAAAAAGCTGGCAAAGGGGTCGCTGCCCCCATGTTGAAGGCCTCTGTCTAAAATGTAGGCCTATGCTGCAGCATAAATACAAATTAGATTTTTAAAAAGGCTTAGTATTATATAAAACAGAATTATATAAAATACACTACTATGAGAGTCAGGGCCTCTGTAACACGGTTTTTTCGCAATAACTTTTTATCTGCATTTCATAAATATAACGCTTATTCAGAATACACATATCTACACATAAATTTTTACTATTCTGCATTACGTAGGTTGAATAAATTTGGTACTTATAATGTAAAAGTGACTTTTTTTTGAAGACGGGCCAACTTACTCAGAGAAAAGGTTTCGAACGCACTCGTTACGTAACTTATGACAGCATTTCTTCCCTCTTTCTCTGGCTATACGTAACGAAGGCTAGACCTCTGGCAACAATGACAAAAATTTAAATACAAGCAAAGCAGTACACCTTTATGAACTCTGAAACCTCTCCACTGATAATTGTCATAATGAACAAACCAACACAATATGTTAATAAATACAAAAACGCTTCGATTATTAGTCTAACTCCCAAAATAAGTTTCCTAAGAAATTACAGTCTACTTTATAGGTCACAATCAGATTGACAAGATGTAGGGAATAGTTGGTAATTTTCAAAACCATAGTAGACAAGCTTGATTTGATAACTGCTATATCCAGTGTCAAGCAATTTTTATTTGTTGGCTATCTACCTATTTACTAAAAAAAAAAATAGCCGGTACCGTATTTTGGCTTTAAACCTTCACCAATAATTATCGTCAGAATGATGACTTCATGAGGCTCCACCCACTTTGGCCTCGTTATAATTCAGGATAACACTGAAGACTATCATGGGCATTGTTGGATTAGAAAATTTAACTTCTGGCTATAAAAACTCATTTCTCGAGTAGTTGTAAGCAGTGCTAAATGATCCTCAAGGATCCCAGCAGTTGGCCTAAACGTTTAATTCATGTATATTACTGCTGTTACTACTGTTGCGGCACTACTGCTACAGTAGTATTACTACGCTAGCACAGACGCCCCACCCACATCTATGTATCGTTCCGCCATTCATAAAGTCTTTGTCATGTTTTTCCACTGTGCAATAAGCCATGGCCTCCTCAGAATTTAAGTTTAACATTAGATGATAGGTTATTTCATTAAGCTAACAAATTATGGCAACTGGGTATGTTATTGCCGATGTTGAAGCTAAAGATAAAGAAAAAAATTATATCGGGTGATCCGTTGGTCTGCTGGAGATTTTAGCACATAGGCCTACAAGCTTGTATTTACTTTGGATAAAAATCTTATTTTAAAAAAATAGTTATATAAAGACTGTTTACATACAATCTCTCTCTTTCTGTCTCTCTTGGTGGCATAGTGAATAGTTAATGGAAATGTTCAAAATCCTGAATGACATTACAATTATTATAATCACGTTACGCTAAATACAAATCAGACCATAAACATTGGATTTAAACTAGACACTGAATAATTACCTGTTCAGGCTATAGTAAGTATGGCCACGGGCTTTCTCTTGACTGTATAAAGTTGCAAGTCGTAAGACAAATGCAGTTTTGCAACCACTGGGACAATTCCAAATCCTGTTAGCCATTCTTGTCTGCTATGGGTTTCAGAGCCGATGGAACAAGGTGAATGAGTTTCTGTCTGGTGGATGGGCGGGGCAACATTTCGTCAAACGGTGTTTACCTTGCTTACGTAATGAATGTTTTTCGACTCTTGGCTCGTAATCATTGGCCGTGGCGTCGTCTAGATAATTTTTACTCTATAAAAATTAAAACTATCGGGTTTAGGTTATTGATAATGCTGACAAAATTTGTGTGGTTGTAAAATATACATATGTCAACTTTCAGCTACATCCGATGCTTTGATAAGGAGCAAAGTCCATAAAACCGTGTTACAGAGGCCCTGAATCTCATAGTAGTAAAGAAATAAAGAAATTTTTAGTTAAATAACGTGGATGGGACAAGACAGTTTTCAGTTTGGGAAACATGCTAGGCCTAGCTTACCATGCTCTTGCCATAACTACAGGAAAGCGCACACACACACACACACACACACACACACACATATATATATATATATATATATATATATATATATATATATATATATATATATATATATATATATATATACTCTTTGCAATGTCTATTGAAGTCAGCGGCATTATTTGTAGAAGCTATCTTTTTATTTATACTTGGAATCAGTCTATACTTCCTTCTCTTCAGGTGAGCTTCTAAGGAATAAAAAGAAAAAGATTAGCCTGCTATTCGTGTTTGGTTCCATTTACTTATCATAGTGGACGAAGCGTTTCCTGGCTTACCGGGCGTCTTCGGGACTGGGACTGGATGACAAATGCACATAACCAGCTTTTATTACAATATGCAGACTTAAGAGCTAATCCTGAAATGTAAAATATGATGTCACAGGAGTGATGAATAACTACTGGTCGACGGGTCTCATTCTTTTGCTGGTAGTCAGTGCAGTAGCAAGGGTATCCTGGTGCTCCGAAAGGCACGCCTGTGTTGCGGCCTGCAACAAGGGCGAGGGCGTGATTTCCGTCTCTGGCCGATATATAATCTTCATCTGTTCCATGGGTAGTGTGTGTCTTATTCGAAGGTGTTCTGTCGCTCGTTCTCCCGCCGGATTCTCACAGATGTTTTGTGGTTTACTTAAGGAGGGCAGGATGAAGTCCGGTTCCTTTGTATCTACCATCTAACTCTATACACTTTTCAAGGCTCTGATGCAGGCTGTTTATGCTTAAGGCTTTCCTATTTGCAGTCTCTGGAACCTGCCTTCTCCTTTCGCCACCTCTGTGCCTTCTAATAATTCTTTCGGTGCTGGTTTACGGTCATGGGCGTCTACATACTGTTGGAATGTTGCCCTTGGTCTGAACTTCACTGGTTTGGTAACCATTGCTTTGATTGTGGGATGGATCCAAGCCATCCAATCGCAATCTTCGTTAAAACTCCATAGAGCTTCATTTTAACGCTTTTGGACCCAACGTGCTGAGTGGAAAATGCGACCTGTGCAGCAGCAAGTGCTGTGGCCTCAACATGTCCCTTTGTGTATCAAGTGCGCTAAGTATGTCTACCAAAATTTTTATTTCGGGTTCAAGAAGTAACTCTGCAAGTAAAGCCTTGACTTGTGTTTAAATATACTTATATATATATATATATATATATATATATATATATATATATATATATATATATATATATATATATATATATATATATGTGTGTGTGTGTGTGTGTGTGTGTGTGTGTGTGTGTGTTTGTTTTCCGTAGATATATAATGTAATGTGATATGAAATTTAGGCCAAGTCCTGGGGGGACCTATGAGGTCATTCAGCGTAGAAAGGGAAATTGAGAGCAAGTATGCTTTAAAGGTGTAACAGGAGAAAGGCCTCACAGTTGCACAATGAAACAATACTGTTAGGAGAGGGTGGAAACAAAAGACGAAATATGAGATGAGGTAGAGAAATATATGGAAAAACAAAGTGCAAGCTGTCACAGTGACCAGAAAAGCTAGGAAATCGCAATAACTGACACATTATATACCATCAGAGAAAATCCACCTCTGTAATAATGAACGGCCAGTCGAGTTGCTTTGTTTTTAAACCTGTGTCTGTCTTGACTTTTGTGACTCTTTTGTTGCCCTTTAACTAATCCTCTCTTGGCTGTTGCTCCTATAAATTAAACAGCATCGTTCAATTTTCATTCTAGTATTGAATTCTAATGCATTGCATTCTGTTCGATTTGATTTGTTTTTGGTGCGCCTTTTTCAAGAATTATGCTCACTTGTTTCAGATAGCCTCGAAACTAGCCGCAATATAAAAAGTTGACTCGCGTGCTCCTCTTCCTAGTTCTTTTATGTTTCAGGGAATGTGTGGAATTAGGGATTTCACAAAATCCCTCGGGAATTTGTGAAATGAGCAACTCGCTTAGGAACTTTTGATCCCCGAGAGCTAGTACTAAACATGGCGAAACACATTTGACCCCTCAGGAGCTAGTACTAAACATGTCGAAACAGTGTAGATAAATCAATTTTCCGTCGTGTTTAGAGCTAGCTCTCGGGGATCAAATGTTCCTGAGCGAATTGGTGATTTCACAAATTCCCAAGGGATTTCGTGAAAACCTTGATTACACATATTCCCTGTTACACACACACACACACACACACATATATATATATATATATATATATATATATATATA